>NC_089788.1:17544338-17577157 GCF_040412425.1 Macrobrachium rosenbergii | reverse complement strand
GAGGGAATAGGGAACAGTCACATAAATGCTTTGTGTAGAACCATGCACACAAGAGGTGAATGGGTTGCATGTGAACAAGTCCTCCCAAGAATATTTAGTCCATGAAAGCAAATCTGTCATGAATAAACATGACGGTATGCACAATCCAGGGTGCACACAGCAACAAGACAGCAGTGCTGAGTCAACCTGATGGGAAGAGCCTAACATAACCTGTGTGTATGTGGTCCATGGACCTTGCACACACACTGACAATGTGCTCTACCCAGTGTTACTACTCAAGGAAGGAGGAACTAACTACTTGCTACTGAACACAATCCTACAGGGGCACACACATTTACCCTAGTATGCTGACTCAATGACAGGTATACAGTATTTCCAAAGAAACACAATTTGAAGAGCCAGAAGCAGCCCTTGTGTCTGAGTGGGTCAGGACAGAGTACCAAGAATAATCACCAGTGGTGACTGTGAGCTCCCACCACCTGAGATGGGGATAAGCACTCATTCAGAGATCTCAAAGACTTCTTTAAGGAGAGGCCTTCTAAGAGTTCCCCATCTCTTTTCTCCAGCAATAAAAGAATCAAGACAATAAAAGAGGGAGATAAGGTTGATGAGGTGGAAGAGAAGTAGTAGCGCATCGAGAATACTATTCTTCTGCCTCAGTTCTCACCACCAACGCTGGAGTGGCAGGCCAAGGGGCTTAGTGCAAAGTCAAAATCATAGCCCCAGCAAAAGCAGGAGTGGTTCACATGAAAGCAACTGCCATAGGAGAATCCCCTTCCTTACCAGATGCCAGAGCAGCAGAAGCCTCCTCCTTTGCCAAGGCAGGGTGGCCTAGAAAGGCCGCAAATGATGGCCTACCCAGGATGTTAAAGGCAGCCAGATCTGCAACAACTTACAACCTGGAACCTCTTGAGTCAACAACTTACAACCACTGGATCACCTCTGAGGGCAAATGATAGGATCCTTTCTTCCACCCATGAGTGCCCTCCCCAACCAATCACCATCTGAATCATAACAAGGCTGAGGAGAGCAAAAATAGAGAACCTGTCCCCAATTTCCTATGCAAATGCTTTTTACCTCCCCTTCCTTCAAAACTTTCTTCTGGGGAGGGACAAACCAATGGAGGAATTTGCAGAAATAACAGGTGCACAATTTTCCCCTGCAGAGGCAAGATGCAAAGTGTACATAGGAACAAAATGTCCCCAAGGTTGCTCATACAAGAGGCTCTTTGGTGCTGAGACTCTAAGGAAAATACATTTTATCCTTCCTCCTCTTCCAAAAAATCTGTGCCAAACCAATGTGTTCATTTATGAAGTTTTAACCCTTAGTAGTGGGGCAGTTCCATAAGAAGAAAAAACAGTTGAATTTTCCAGGAAAAATAAAGAGAGAAACTTTGAGCAGCCTTGCCTCTCAGGAGATCAGGCCCCAAGAAGGGTGTTTCATTGGTGTTATGTAGTCTTATGGGATGTTTCATTGGTGTTTATTGCATAGTCACACATTAAGTACAGCTTACATGCATCCATGTACATTTACTTTATTATTGTTTTACAGAAGAATTATGTTTATGTTATCATTTATCCTTCATCAATGCTTAAACCATTATACTTATTCTAAGACCACTAGTTTGATTATGCATTGTGGCAACATTGCAATTATATGTGACAACACAGCTATTGTTTACTGTCATGTGTGATGCATAAGCCAGTTGCTGTTAAGTGGCTGTGACAAGCGTGGGACTTCCTCCCACTATTCAGACTTTGATTCATCACCCTTAGTTCCATTGCCTCGTATGTGGCTGTGCTGAAGATACATTGTTAGAATAGGATCTTCCCTGACAGAGACTTCAGCTGGGCCCAACATTCTGAAATCCAAGAAACAACTGCCATTAATATGGAGTATAAGAATCTGTGACTTTGATTCATCACCTTAGTTCCATTGCCTACGCATGGCATATGTGGCAGGGTTACATGATGCAGATACATTTGTACAGTGAGTAGGATCTTCCTTGACAGAGACTTCCAGCCTGGGCCCGACATTCTGAAATCCCAAAGCAACTGCCATTCAGAAGTGTTTACTTATCATCCACATTGATCTCTTACAGTGATCCAGAATTGATACAGTGTTTGTGCAGTGCAGAGTTAGTGTCAGTGTATTATAGTGCAGTGTGGTATAATGAGAACGTGTCCTCACCAGTCTCTCAGCAGAGTATTCGAATTCTGGCACGATTTTTGCGGCCCCATGACACATCCTCCTCCTTTCACTCATTGAGGGGTGACTGAGGCACTCAGCACTGCCACTCCCCCCCACCAATGCAACACACAAACACCCAGCCACCTACACTCGCTTGTCTCGTCCAGCCTGCCTGCTTAATTTTACAAGCTTACTGTAACCTAGATTTTAATTTTCAACTACAGGTGCATTCCTTCGTATACATACAACAAACTTGCACTCTCCAGACTAAACTCTCTTACGATACCAACTCAACATGGCTCCACAAGAGTAACAGCTAACTGAGTTGACAGATCAGACAGAGGATCAGACAAGAGGATCCAATGGGTGACAACGGATCAATGCATCTCCCCACAGCCAATGACAATACCAGCCCCACCTTCCCTCCCTGACTCCTAAGAACTGTAGTGTTTTGATGACAGACTTTCTCTGTGGGAGATTCTTCAGACTTCCTCGTGCGCAGAGACCCAGCAGGATCCAGGACAGCTGGGCCTTCAATTGTCGTCGATACAGCATGCCATCATGAGCTGCTCTTCAACAAACAGTCAGGCCCTTTCACCATGCGGTGGTTGTAACCTGACACTAAATCTACACCGTGCTGTCGGAGTTCGTCCCTATCAGGCATGCCAGGGTGACCCAGAGCTCCAACAAGAATGCTGGGCCCTGTCCAGTTGTGCTGTCAGGCAAGACTGAAAAACAGCTGACCCAACTCGACAGGAAGTCCTCTGCACAGGGCGCTCGTTTGATGCTTCCGTCATTGGGTTGCTTCAGCCACCGCATGGAATGGTCTCCCTGGACATTCAGGTATCTGGCATCGGTGCAGCAGAGGACCTATAACATCTGGATGTGACCAAAAGTGCCGACATGGTTGAAGAAGTCTCCAAGGCCTGATTCCGTGTGCCAGGTGACTTTACTTGTTTGGCATGAGTATCAGTTCTTCGCCCAATGCCAAACGTCCTTCCTGATACCCGTGCCACCACGAACTTCTCCGTCGTCCGCTCGGCGCCGTTGTTAGCCTGATGGATGGGACAGGCCGTGGATGACATCGATTGTCTACTTTTCCTGGCCAGTGGATCAGGGCATGGGTGGCCCGTACCTGGTGTCCAGAGAAGTGTTGAACTTGATCCTCCCTTGGCATGTCTTCCCATTTCAGTGCAGTGAGTGCCGTGCGGTAGGCTGCTGTTTCCGGTCTGCAGCCTGTTCCTTCACCAGGTCCTCATAGTCTATGCTGAGGTGGACAGGAATTTATCTCGAGCCCTTGAGGGTGCCAGCTTCACTGTTTTGTTCTTGCAGGGACATGTAAGGTGTCAAAGAAACGAGCAGGTAAAAGTTACCCCTCACCATTACAGATCCAGGCAGTTTATATAGCTGGCCACTGACGCCACCCGCAAGAGACAATGGAATTGACTGTGACCTGAGGTCGAAACAATAAACAATCATCACATCTGAACTAGTACAAATTACAATACAAAACATACAAAGTGATTACAATATAGTCTTGATGCCTGTGAATGAAGGAAACACCTTGATACACAATGTGTGACATTTGTATAAATACGCATAAAGTAAAAATGATTAAAATAACGTGACCTGGCGTTTTAGGCGTGACAAGTCAAGCTTGAAGAAAATGGGAAGTCACCAAAGAAAACAAGTTATGGACGGAGACTTAATTAATGGCGCCGCCGAAACACTATCCTGGCGCCGATGCAGGTGACCCCAGTTACTCCCCAAGACGTCAGGGACTGGCGTCTAAGGACTAATCCCCATTATCTGCTGGGGCGCTGAAGGACGGGTGCTCTGCTCAACCTTGAAGATAACGGGAGGGCCTCCCGCCTGTGAGGCTGCTGGTTGGGGTCCAGACCCATTGGGGCGGCGGCGCCTGGGTGAGGGCATGCAGAGTGCGGTTGAGGCGGAAGGGGTGCCGCGTCGCTTCTCAGGGACTCTCCGACAGGAAGGCAGGCTTTAACCGGTCCTGCGGAAACCCAGTCGCCCTTGCGCATGTGCCAGCTGTTGGCGGAGGGAACGCCTTGCTGTTTCTAACTCCAGCACGGAAGGTCCCCTGTAGGCCTTATGGGTTGAGGTGGTGGACGTCTCCAGGGTTGCTCTGGCGAAGTATCCCGTGGGTGGCGGATGTTGCTGACATCGGCATGAAGGTGGATTGCTTTGTCGATGTATGGCGCCTGACCAGGTGCTGACTTACAACACCGCCTCATCTAGGAGCCTCTGCAGTGATGGGGAGTGGCGTTCATCCGTCACGAGCTCTCCCGGCACCACGAGGGGTTCCCCATAGGTTTGTTCAGCTGCGGATGGGGTGCCGTAGGCCTGGGGGCAAGTCCTCACATGAGGAGGACCCACGGCAGCTGACCCCAGTCCTCAGCGGTGCAGTGGGCCAAGGGATGACTTTAGGGACCTGTGGAACCGTTTTTCGACCAGGCCGTTGGCCGCCCCCAGCTGTGGTGGTGTGGTGTGGTTCCCAGCAGTTGAGTAGGCAGACCACAACTCGGCAAGAGTAAAAGCGGGCCCTGTTGGTTGTGATGCGCTATCTTTTTGGGGGCTGGGGTGCTATGCAACCTTTTAACTGGAGAGCAGGGCTCGGCATATACACGCTGGCGGTGGCTTCTTGCATGGGCGTGGCTTGGCGACCACGTTAATCGGTCTACCACCGTCATGAGGTATCTGGATCCACCTGATGGGGAAGGATTATCAGCGACGTCGATGTGGAAATAACATTCTCTTAGGCGCCTGGCTGTGGGATGTATGGAAGTTTACTGTTGTATATACGACCACTTTTTTACTGAATTTCTAACTGCAGTTACAGTTTTGTCCAGGCAATTATAGTTATTTGCACCCCGTGCCAGACGAACTTTTGAAAGCCAGTTTGGCCGACTATTCCTGCCGGAGGGGTGTGATAGGCCATGAATTTTGTCGAATACCTGGCGGGCGTGATGGCTGGAACCAAGGACATTAAGGGGCTAACCTGTGAATTTCTGAGTCATGTCACAGAGCAGGGCTGGGGCCATTGGGGCACAGGGTCACGTCCCGCCACTTGAGGATGTGATATATATATGCGGTATGCAGGGTTTTCTGGGTCAGCGGCCTGTTCTCTGGCAAAGGTCCTGGTAATCTACACCAAGCTGCACTGCGTTCAACTCGACTCTGGAGAGGGCGTCTATACTGGGATTTTCTTGCCGGGGAGGTACCTGACGGAACAGAGTACCGGCTATGGCTGAGAGGTACTGCACTCTGGAAGACCATCGTCCCCTGCTATCGTGAAGCGTGAACCAGTGGCTGGTGGTCTGTGAAGATTATATATCAGGCGTCATATCTCAGGAGGAACTTGGAAGTAACTGCGCAGTTGTTTTGTTTACAACGCGCAGAGTTCCTGTCCACGAAGGTGCTCGAGTTTGGTCTCTGGACTGAACTTCTTGCTGAGAGGCGATGGGCTGGGGCGCCGTTGATGATGATTTGCTCCAGAACAGCATTCAGGTTCATGTTACTGGCGTCTGTCTCCCAGCTGGAGGGGGCAGCAGGATCTCAGGCCCCATGACTTTTTGGTGAGGGCGCCTTCGTCAGGGAAAAGGCCTGCTGCTGGCTGGGTTCCCAAGACAGGGGACTTAAAGTTGGCCATTTTAGGACTTCAAGCCCATCAGGGCCGTGGTGTGAAGCGATCGGGGGGATGAACCGCCATTTCAGTTTACCATCCCAAGGACTCCTGGACATATTGGCCTTGATGGAGGGTGGGTGTGGGAACTTGGCCACGGCTGCTGTTTTGACGATGTAAGCGGACGCCTGATTCGGATTCAAAACCGTGACCCAAATTCTGCTCTTCTGGATATGGCAGTACACTTGTCGAAACGGACGACAGGCCGTTCTCTTGGAAGCGCTGGAGGACTGCTTTGATGTGTCTCTGGTGTTCGCCAGGGACCTGGAAAGTATGAGAATTTGTCGGCGTAGCAGACGCAGAAGTTTTAAGGTCCCCAGGATGCTGTCCATGAGCAGCTGGAAGGTGGCAGGCGTTCCTCAGCCGGTGGAAGGCGAACACATAGGATCCGAAGGGCGTGATGATGGCTGTCTTTGGTATGTCCTCTGCATCCATGTACATTTTACCTGGAATTAAGATTTTACAGAAGAATTTGTTTATGTTATCATTTATCCTTCATCAATGCTTAAACCATTATACTTATTCTAAGACCACTAGTTTGATTATGCATTGTGGCAACATTGCAATTATATGTGACAACACAGCTATTGTTTACGTCGGTTCTCACCATGTGATGCAGGCCAGTTGCTGTTATGGCTGGACAAGGTGGGACTTCCTCCCACTTTGAATATATGGGAGTATAAGAACCACTCTGATCCATCACCCTTAGTTCCATTGCCTCATGGCGTATGTGCAGGGTTACATGCTGCAGAACATTGCATTGTACAGTGCCCTTTAGTCACTTATTGACAGAGACTGCCAGCTTGGCCCGACATTCTGAAATCCAAGAAAGCAACTGCCATTAAGAATACCTCAGGGAGTATAAGAATCTGTGACTTTGATTCATCACTGGTGGTTCCATGGTGCCTACATGGCATATGTGGCAGGTTATCATGATGGGTACATTGTACAGTGAGTAGGATCTTCCTTTGAAATCGGCCCCCAGCTGGGTTCCGACATTCTGAAATCCCAAGAAAGCAACTGCCATTCAGAAGTGTTTACGTAGGAGAGGATGGGGTTCCGTTGGCGGCCGTCAGCACATTGGGTCTCTTACTCTGATCCAGGATTAAGGCCCCTGTGTCGTACAGTGTTTGTGCAGTGCAGAGTTAGTGTCACTGTTTTAGGCCCTGTGGTTCTTACGCTGCCAGAACGTGTCCTCACCAGTTTTCTGAGCAGGGTATTCGAGCATTCGGCACGAGTTTTTGCGGCCCCATGACACATCCTCCCGGGACTTTCATCTGCTGAGGGGTGGACTGTTGGCACGTCCAGGGCTGCTCACGTCCCCTTCAGGCTGGACAAACACCCAGCCACCTGTGTGGGCTTGTCTTCCAGCCTGCCTGTTAATTTGACGGAGTCTGTACTGTAACGCCCGATTTTAATTTTCAACTAGGCAGGTGTAGGGGTTCCGATCGTATACATACAACAAACTTGCACTCTCCAGACTTTTCCGTCTTACGATACCAACTCAACATGGCTCCACAAGTCTAACAGTAACTGAGTTGACCATGATCAGACAGATTGATCCAATGGCGTGACCAGACGGATCAATGTCATCTCACCACAGCCAATGACGATACCAGCCCCACTTTCCTCCCAACTCCCAAGAACTGTTAGTGTTTTGCTGCAGACTTTTTCTGTGGGAGATACGTTACTGTCTGGCCTCAGATTTCGCGCGTCAGGACCCAGCGATTCAGGATGGCTGGGCCCTCCAATTGTCGTGGGTTCCAGCGTGCCATCAGAGCTGCCGGTCAACGAACAGTGGGCGTATCGTTTCCACCATGCCGCTGGTGTGCAGTTATATGCCGTCGATGCTGTGGAGAGTCGGGTGTGATATCAGGCATGCCAGGGTGACCCAGAACTGCATGAACAAGAATGCTCCATGCTCGTCCATTGTTGTGCTGTCAGGCACACTGAAACAGCTGACCCTGATGTCGCAGTGAAGGCCTCTGCACAGGCGCTGGTTGATGCTTCCATCATTGGGTTGCTTCCGGCCACTGGTTGGAATGGTTTATGACCCGTCAGGAGTTCTGGGAAATCCTGGAGCCAGAGACTAAGTCTATATGGATGTCCGACCAAAGTGCCGGATACTTGAAGAAGTCAGTCTCCAAGGCCTGTCCGTGCCAGGTAACTTTACTGCTGTTTGGATGGTATGCAGTTTATCGCCCATGCCAAACGACTCATTCCTGATACCGTGAGACAACGAACTTCTCCGTCGTCAGCAATAAACAATAATTTGGCCTGATGGATGGGACAAATTACAATGACAAATTGTCTGCTTTCTCCTGGACAGCCTGGGAGTCAGGGCCTGTGAATGAAGAAACATGCTGGTGTCGCAGAGAAGTGTTGACATTGGATCCTAAATTGGCATAAAGTCTTCCCATTTCAGTGCAGTGACCTGCACGTTTTAAGGCTGCTGACTAATTGGCTTGCGGAAAATTCCTTCACCAGGAAAACAAGTTCATGCCGAGGTTAATTAATTTATCTCGAAAACCCTGATAGCCTCCAGCGCTACTGTGGTTGTTCTTTGGGGACATAGCTAATGGTGCAGCTGAACTCCCGGAGACAGTGGCCAAGTGCTGCTGCTGCCTCGCAGACCACGGGATCTCCCGCCTTCGTGAATGCATGTACTAAAGGCTTGTGGTCTGTGAGGATGGTAAAAGGTCTGCCATCCAAGAGGCACTTGAAGTGCCGTACGGCTTGGTAGATTGCCAGCAACGCCCTGTCGAATGCGCTGTAGCGGGTCTCTGGCAGTGTTAATTTGCGACTGAAGAAGGCCAGCGGGCGTGGGGAGCCATCCAACACCTGCTCCAGCGATGTTGCTGGCGTTGATGGTAAGTCTCAGGGAGGTGGTGGGGTCGTGATGTGTTAATGCGGTGGCTTTGGCGAGGGCTACCTTCATCTGCCCAAACGCCTGTTGTTGCGGAGCTGCCCACGCCAGTGCTGTTGGCTTCCCCTTCAGGATTGCGGTCAGGGGATACATGATGCAGGAAACATCTGGTATGAAGTGGTGGTAGTAGTTGACCATGCTGAGGAACTCCTGTAGGGACTTTATGGTTTTTGGCATTGGGAACTTCTTTACTGCATCCACCTTGGAGGCCATGGGGCGGACATCTGCCAGGGAGATCTCATGGCCCAAGTAGTCTACTTTTTCTGCTCCGAAGGTACACTTGTCGAACCTGACGACCAAACCGTTCTCCTGCAAGCGTTTCAGCATGGCCTGGACATGGCACAGGTGTTCTTCCGGGGACCTGGAGAAGATCAGGATGTCAGAAAGGTAGGTCCCCCAAGATGGTGTCCATAAGACGTTGGAATGTGGCCCCGGTGTTCCTGAGGCTAAAGGTAGAGTAGGAGAAGGTATACGTTCCGAGTGGCATGATGATGGCTGCCTTCGGAACGTCGTCAGGATGCACTGGTACCTGAAAATAAGACTTTAGTAAATCCATTTTTGTAAATACTTTGGCCCCATGCAGGGCACCTATTTAGGTCCTGCATGTTCAGCAAGGGATAGTGGTCCAGTGTCGTTACTAGGTTTAGCAGATGATAGTCCCCACAGGGCCTCCAGGAGCCATCTGGTTTCTTTACCATGTGGAGGGCGGATGCCCACGGGCTCGATGCCTTCCTGCAGATGCCCATCCATTCCATCTTGGCGAAGGCCCGTTTAGCATCTTGGAGTTTTTTGGGTGGCAAGCGCCAGAATTTGGCGTGTGTTGGCGGGCCTCTCGTGGTGACATGGTGATGGATGCCGTGTTTGGCCTGGGCTCCCAGCAACTGACACAGCTCTGGCTTGAAGACGTCTGGGAACTCTTGGAGGATGGTACTGTACTTGTTCGAAGAGATGGAGCATACAGTGTGCATCCCCGGCCTGGTGGAGAGTGGTCGGGAGTGTCAGGTTCCGGTATCCAGCAGGCATTTTTAGCCGACATCTACCAGAAGTACATGGTGTGCGAGGAAATCAGCGCCCAGGAGAGGGAACTTGACGTTCGCGATGACGAAGGGCCTACCATATTTACGGCCCAAGATGGATATTCTGCGGGTCACAGTTCCGTAGCAGTGGATGGGGATTCCATTTGCGGCCACCAGTGCAGTTGCAGAGCTGGATGTGCGGTCGTGGTCCTCTCTTGACGGCAGAAACACAGATTGCTTCGCCCCGGTGTCTACCAGCATTCGTCATTTCTCTTTTTTTGTGAAAGAAGAGGGGGCTCTACAATTTCTGGCAGCGCTTCCAAACCTCCGATGGAAGTAACACCAGGCTGGATTTCTCCACATCCTCTGCTGCTGTGGCTGCGCCTCCTTCCTGTACACCGCATTCGTGTCCTCTGCCTCATCTTCTTCTGTTACCAGGTTACAGGCTGTGGGTTTGCGTGTTTGGAGGCCTTGGTGGCCTCGTGAGTTTGTGTGCCATGTTCACCAATTCGTCCATTGAAAGGGCATCTGCATCCGTGATTTGCCCCTCACCTCCTGCGGAAGGTGCCCGAAGGAATATTTCTTATGACAAGCTGATCTCCTTCCTCCAACTGTCCGCGTCGACCCCGGCAGCATCAGGAGACCTTGGAGTTTGTCCCAGGCATCCCTGGGTGATGCGTTTGGGGGGCTGGGTCATCAGGTCAAGGGCGGCGTTGGGCTCTCTGGGATGGGCATGGAGTATGTTTCAATGAGCTTGTCTCGCAGGTCTCTGTACTCGGCTTTGCCTACTGAAGTCCAACCATGGGCTGATTTTGTTGAAGACCTCCTCCGGTAGCGTTGTCATGGTTATGTCCGCATTGGTCTCCTCGTTTGTAATTTCTGCCACCTGGAAATGGACATTTGCCCCCAGAAATCAGGATGCGGTGTTTTGTCTTCAGAACGGAAGTAGTTTTATCGCCTGGCTTATTACTGCCTTCGAAGGCGAGAGAGGGATTCAGAGGATCTGTGCATCCTCGGAATGATTTTCTACCTCAGTGCCTGACATTCTTCCTCACACCAAAATGCAAAGTATGCGCTTTATTTAGTCCGTTAATGGTTTGGGGCTCGTAAGTCAAAACTATACAACATGTGGTTCCGTTAATGACTTATGATTACAGTTGATGTGAATCGTAAATGGCGGGCCAAACCATTTGACCACTCCAGAACGTATCTGAAGGGCGCTGTAATTAGTCCGTTAGCTGCGGTGGGTGTTCTCTGAAGGAAGGAGCTTTCAGAGGCCTAGACTTTTTGTTGCTGTGTGGTTCCATTAAAAGGTCTCTGAAGGTAAAGCAGTTTAGTGAGTCCATTAATGGCGAAGCCAAAACCGCTGTGTTTACCATCACCCAGGGTCACCAGTTGTGAGGACAAGAAAGGTCAACTGGGTATTAACTTATTTATTACCTGAGCACAGGTATACATGGCAGAGCGTGGATGGAAACACGGTGCCCGACCTCCGATCGCCGTGACCCACATTCTGAGCAACTTGTGTTTGTTGACAGACAAACAAATGGCAATTATGAGAGACATAATAAATGTACAATGATGAAATACATATCGGCGGAAAGGCCAGAAAATTCTACACATGAATATTTACATGAGAGTCTTGACATATTAAGAAATGCAATGCATGACGTGATTGATGCGAAAACGAAGAGACGTCTTGACGTCTTTACAGCACAAATAAGATTTTATATTGAACTACCATTCTGTGCGCCTAACTCTTCTCTGAGAAAGTAGGAGCTGCTGAAGGCATGTGGCCTTTTCTGGATAGTCTGGGGATCCTTCCCATTATGTGTTTCTGGATCATTTGGCTCTGGCTGAAAGTTTGTCAGTCAGATTAGTTTTGCAGAACTGCATCACTTCCACCATGGTTTACTCCCTACAAGCCTAAATGTACTACAGTCAACCAATGTTCCCATTACAACTGCCCCAGCAGTTTCTGGTCCTGTCCCCTCAAGGATGTCTCTATCTTGCTTTGTTCTCAGCAGATATGTGAAAGACAAGGGCACCCATGGTTGGGGGGAGTGCTCTATCTTCCACCTCCTTCTCACCTCCTCATTAAGTCTTCTCTGTTTTCAGATCACTAGTAGTGTAAGTAGGGCTGGAAGTTAGCTTTATACAAGAAGACTGAAACAGTTGTCACTCTTCTGTTAGGTGTGACAGTAATTCTAGCTCCCATTCACTAGGGCAGATGGTAGTCAGTGTAGGCTGTACAGTAAATGAGTCTGCTTTTGACAAATGTCTGTTAGGTTCTCTTGCGCTTGGTCCTCGCTGCAAGATTGTTGTTTGCTCCCATAAGGGGAGAGAACTGTCCATACTCTTCCTGTGCTTCTCTTTCTGGGGAAGATTGTATGGAAGAACCTGCAATTCCCCAGACTCTAGGAGCATGCTTGCAGTCAGTCCCCATCATCACTGTTAGCATGGCTGTACTCCACCTGGGATAGCTTGGGCTTCTCGTAGCATCTGTGGCTTGGGCTGTACTGGCCTGTACACTAACACTCAGCTTGGTTGGTGCTGCTTTCCTCAGTTGTTGACTCTGTCCAAGTCAGCCTGGTGTTGTCTTGGCCATGTGCTGCTTGCACTCTTGCTCGTTCAGTGACTGTCCAACCAAGAATGTTTAACCAGTGATTGTCCTGCCCAGTGTACAGTCCAATACCACTCTGCTCAGTTGGTGCTATTCACTCTGCCAGTGCTGACCTACTCAGTGTTTGTAATACCCCTCACACAGCTCACTGCCAACATTGTCGGTGCTGCTTTTGTTTCAGGGATTAAGTTCAATCACCTTTCATGGCTTTGGGACTCGTTACAGTCCCCATAGCAGAGCACGGTTGGGCTCCTGTGTCTTCCTCTAATCTGACATTGGACCTGGAAGAGTTGGAGCAACCAGGACTAATTGGATTCCTAAGTCCTCCATCACAGCACCTTGGGTTTCATCCTAGAGTTCACAACATTCTTTTGGTGCCCTGGTCCCTGCTTGCATGGGACTTCCTGGAAAAGACAGAGTCTCTGCTCTGTGGAGTGGATCATTCTTTTTTCCCCATGTCAGGCTTTTTCCCCTGCCTCTGCCACAACATTGCAATACAGTGCCCCAAATGCCAAGACCTCCCCACAGGTAAACTGGTCAGAATGACAAACCACCTATGGTTAGAGCATTTGCACTTCTTTCACTTATAAAGGAAGAGCCATGGAGCTGGTTGCTATGGCTTCCTCTAGGGTAAGTTGCTCTTTGCCTTGCGGCAACACAAAGTTAGACTTTGCCTTTTTGGGGTCTCTCTAATTAGCAAAGTTCCAAAGATTGTTGTAGTCAAGGGAAGAACGTTCTCTCTCTCTCTCTCTCTCTCTCTCTCTCTCTCTCTCTCTCTCTCTCTCTAAAAGTCTCTCTCTTCTCTCTAAAGTACTCTTTAATTTAATCAAAATTATAAAACATTTTGTAATTTGAGAATTTTGTGCAACTCTGAAGCTTTTGGTATTTTGGATAAATGTCTTGCATTGAGGGGTTACTGCTAAGACTTAGACATTTTTTCAGCACTACGATATATCTGAAATCATGTTTTCTTTGTTTCAGAGTTGACTGATTAAATTAAATCAATAATAATGACAAAAAATACGTCCATGAAAAATAAGCAGTTCATACTATGCGAAAATGGCTAGCTGACACTAGACATTGTAACTCAAAATTTTGTTCTGAGTAATAGTTTTAAACAACGCATTCTTATATATCGTTATTCCAATCATTAGGACTATTAGCAGTGGAAATTGCGCTCATATAGTAATGATAGAGAAAACTGAACTCTAATATTAGTTATTACTTTCCATTAGGCTCATCAGCAGAGGAACTTAGGGCTAGTTAAGTGATGACAGCATAGAAAACGGATCTCTCGTTTCCGCTGCACTAGCGTAAATCCAGTTAATGAAGAGCATCTTGAAAATCCTTTCCTCACACGTATCCAGCTAAGCTCATTAACGGACCTTATTTCATTAGACACGATGGGAACGCAACGGCTTAAATATATCTTCACTGTAATTATTCCCTGAAATTCCCTTTGGATCTCTCTCATTTTTCACGTTCTTCAGCATAACTATTACCAGTTACTGTAGTAAAAAGGCGAGAGAGAAATGAATTAATTACATAGAACAATAGTATCAAGGTAGTTAAAAATGAAAATGGCGGGAAAAACTTATCTGACGGAGGGCCAAGTAGGTGTCCTTGGCGTGGAAGTCAAGGTGGTGGTTCTGCCTTCGCCCGTTTTGGTCGAGAATTTCGTTGGAGAATATGGGTGACCGTCAGGGGCACCTGCAAAGAGAGCAAGAAGGATGCAGCTATTATGAGGATAAAACAGACCACATCTTAGGTGAAAATCAGGACTTACAACTCTATCGAAAGACTCTATTACTCATGAAAAGGAAAATTAATCGGGTTGCGAATGCAGTGTCTTTTGGCAGGACTCAACATCGCTGATTATGAAAAATTATGAATTCGGTATTTTCCTAGTTCTTACAGTAAAGTAAGCCTTTTTATTTTTTCTGTCGGCGATTTTTCAGATCAGTTCGTTTGAATGTTTATTAATTTTATATTATTATTGTTATATACAAAAATAAGTAAACATTCATACGAATTTATCTTAGTCGCTGGCTTCCAACAAAAAAAAAGCCTTTAATGAATAGTATAGAGGTGTGAAAGCGAGCATGAACAGCGAACAGAGAAAATGAACACACTTACAGTACTGTAAACATCGGGATACCATGGAATTCGAAATCTGTCTCATTGGTAATTAGTCTACAATATAATGAAATGTCTTTCTTGCTACTTTTAGGAAAGACTTCACATATTCTTCATCATATTCTTTATTTGCATTTGGGCTCTACGATGCATGAAGGGGAGCCTTTTCTTTCAAACTGAACATAATGCACTGGCGTAAATAATACTGCAAATTTGCAAAATCATAAGTTGATTTTCTAAATATTTTTTTATTTCATTGAATTTTTTTATCATATATATATATATATATATATATATATATATATATATATATATATATATATATACTATATATATATATATATATATAAATAATATTTATATATATATATATATATATATATATATATATATATATATATATATATATATATATATATATATATATATATATATATATATATATATATATATATATATATATATATATATATAGAGAGAGAGAGAGAGAGAGAGAGAGAGAGAGAGAGAGAGAGAGAGAGAGAGAGAGAGAGAGAGAGAGATTGACTGATTGGATAGGAAGCTGTACTTAAGCTTACAGGAGGAGGTAGTGAAGGGCCTTTTAAGATTTTAGGAAAATAAAAATGCATTAATAATTAGGTGACCAAAAGTACAGGATTACGATCCGAGCTAGATACCATGGCGTATATTAAAGAAATGCAAGAGCACTGACCTTACAAGCAGAGACTATTTGGGAGGACTATGATCAGAGAAGAGTAGAGTACGAGAATCGGGAACATTGGTGAGTGCAGACCTTTCACCTGGATAGCAAGATTTGGTAGAGAAGGTTGAACTGCAGGTGTTAAGAACTTTATATGGAAAGGCCCAAAAATGCCTCAGGTGAAGAGATCAAAATGTCCTTTTTAAGGGAGAAAAGAAAACCTCAACTTTCGAAGTATAGTGGTACCACAATTCCCAGCAGAATAAAAGAAACACGAGTAACAGCCCCTAACAGATATTCAAGAATCATGAGTAACGCATTAAAGAGAGAGGACAGAGATAAGTCAAGAATCCACCCTCTCTATTGGAGGGCTAAGGAGCAGGAGCAGTCAATCAAAGGGTTAGAAGTACAAAAGATGAGACAAAGCCTCAGTGTCCTATGTAACATCAAACCGACAATAGGAGCCATCAGGTCAGGGTTCGTGCTACCTATGCAGCAATCTCCATGGAAAACCAAAATGCTGTTATGCCAGTCAGCCATTAATTCTCCAAAATATCAAAGGATGAAATTTTATACTGGTTGGAAATGTTCGAGTTGTAAATAAATGATAAAAAAGGCTTGAAACATAGTTATTATAATCAATAACATGTACAATGTACTGTTGAATAACTTGTTACAACTTGCAAATAACAAAAAAGTTGACTGTCTAAATTCCCTTAACTCGGTATGTGTGAAACTGCAACACTCAGTGGTGTGCTCAGAAATCTAGTAGAGGGAGAGCCTCGGCACGTGGGTGAAATGGTAACGACTAGCGGCAATAAGCTTCACAGCCGAAGGATGGAACAGGAAGTGGAATTGGAAAAAACATAAAAAAGTAAAATATAACATTATCAGTTAGCATTATCAGTTTGGAAAAAATAATAAAACAACAACGATATGAGAAACTGTACACAGTACAAAGAAAACTACTCTATAGTTTTTCACTCGCTATACATGAAAGAATAATGTTCTGCCTGAGTTTGATAAATATCCTGTTTAGAGAAATTTACAACTACAACGTACAAGGAAACATGTCCTTCTTATATATATATATATATATATATATATATATATATATATATATATATACATATATATATATATATATATATATATATATATATATGTGTGTGTGTGTGTGTGTGTGTGTGTGTCCACATTAATATAAGTTTATCCTAGATACACAATATAACACTAAAGCAATGAGAGGTCTTTAAAACTGGCAATGATTCATTCATCAAACTCGATGGATAAAATGATGAATGGCCTGGGAAAAAATTTCCCGAAAAATTAATGTGCCCTATCATTAACCATTGTGCGATATGTATGCCAACATCATTTAGCCACGGACCTTTGGAAAATGTGCGACATGTATAAAATTTTGCAAATTTGAATTGATCATTTCCAAACACTGAAACGGGTTGGTGGGTCATTAATCATGAATCTATGCCCTGTATTGGAATAAATTTGAGTCAACCTCAAAATGCTAATGTCGTTTGGAACAGTGATAACTAGCCCCCTACCCCTCTCTCTCTCTCTCTCTCTCTCTCTCTCTCTCTCTCTCTCTCTCTCTCTCTCTCGTTGCGAGATTTCATCTAAAAGGCGAGTTCTGGTCCGAATTTTCTCTTAAACCATTATTTTCAGCATGAAAAATTCATATTTCTCAAGGAAATAAACATTTTACCTTTACCTTTCGAGAGAGAAATGTGCGTTCTCCCGAAAGGTAAAAGTATTAACTTTTCCGTAAGACGAATTCTAATTCTTTTAAAAAGGCTAATACTTTGTCTGTTAAAAATAGTCATTTCAGTCCAAGTAACGCTGCTTTTCAAGAAGCAGTTTTCCATCAGACAGTGATATTTTTCAATATCTTTTGTTCAATGACGGCCGACAAACTAGCACACTAGGTAACAGGAGTTATTACAAAATATGCAAGAATACACTTATCTGTCTTGAATATTACAGAAATGGAATATTAAGCAGGAACTGAAAGTGGAAACTGCATTAATATTCATGCCACCAGTTTCTAGAATTTCCTTGTCCATATGCGAATATGGCCTTCTCTAGTAGAGCTAGGTAAACGCAGAGTTCTTTGGGTTATATTTATAATTTCACTCATATTAGCTGATGAATGTTGGCACTATTTTTTGACAAGTTTTGTTCATCACTGGTTAGGTTAAAATTTTATGACCAGACATTTCACCAAGGGTAAGTTTCATATTTATTTGTAATTCGATGCAAGTAATCTTTCTAGGGGGATTATTGTTAATGGCGATTCTGCTATACTTCTGAGTGGTTTCATCAGGTCCCAGTGCGTTGCAAAATCTCCTGCACCTAACATAATTTACTGTGCATTAAAACGTTACTTATTCCAGTACCTAGTATTGCGAATATTTTCACATCCAGATTAACCCCCATAGAATGTATGTGGATGGGGATAAAAATTTATGAAAACAAACCTCCAATGAAACGCAATATGCTTTTGCAAGCGGGAAACATAAATGTTCCACAACATGTAAAAACTGAAGATAATTAAATCGTCTCTCTCTCTCTCTCCAAAGAATAAGTTTCCTCTCCGAGTATTGGGATTAGGTGGTTTGTTAATCTCTCCAGTAATCACAGAGATGTTATACCGAATGAAATAGTATTTGGATTTTTCTTTGCAACGGGGCTTACCCATATCATATATAGTTCCCTCGAGAGTGAAAACCCTCATCTATTACATGGTTTACTTGGCCGTCCTTTGCAAAAGATGGACCAATAATTGAAAAGAAACAAAAAAAATTCAATTTCAGTGGCAGTTCACTCTAGGTTTTGGGTAACCAACCCTGCACTTTTCTTAACAGCTTCAGCTTCCCTTTGACTGGCATACTGTTTAGATGTGGTTAATCATGCTCTCTATCATGGCGGTTGCTGGTGGTTTATCCTTTAGGAGTTTGTGACTCTAGGTTATTTTTAAAAAGTGATTGTACCACAGTTATGAATTACGATTCTGGGCGATTCTTCTTCGTCTAAGAATGATCACCATAGGTGTCTTGGGTGTGATCAAGTGATTACATTTCCTGTCTGCTTCCACCACTGATCATCCTACGTTTATCTTGCAGAAGTCAGGAGTGTTCAATGTCTCCGATAGGTGCCAAGTGGGTCTCAGTCTCCTTCTCAGTGGGAGAGAGACTGTTCAGGGAAGAAGGTGAAGAAGGGTCTGTAGCTGTCTTCTGAGGGGAATGCATTGCTGGTATCTCCTCTTCTCCATAGAGTGCTTACCTGTCCAATATAATTTCTGTTCCAGTTGACTTAAACGTTCTTCACTCCCAGGTGTCCACTAGTCATCTGGTTATGAGACTCATCCAAGACCTCCAACGTCATTTTCTCTGGAACCATTAGTTGCCAATACTTGCAGAGGCCATCGGGTGTCTCCCATATACACTACAGTAGTCAATTGTTCAAACTGACAATGTCCCATTGGCTCCAATATCTCTTGGTTATAAGGTTTAGGCTACCCTGGAAACCTCTTCCAAAGATGGTTGTAAAGTACTGCAATGCAGCCACACCAGTGCCATTTGTATATCTGCATCCTACATCTGCATTCTCTTCGTCTTTTTCAGTTGACACAACCACTCGTGGCACTACGGCTGCACTTCTTGCTAGTAGCTTCCATTTTACTGCACTGATGGTATTCTGGCTCATATGGTCAATGACTTAGGTTGTCACCATTGCCATGTACCTGCCCAGGATGGTGCTGGATTTCAAAGTTGTGCTGGTCTAACTTCCTTAGCCAGTGCACCAGTTGTCCCTCTGGATTCTATCACATCTTCAGTCACTTGAGTGCCACATGGTCTGTCCTAATGATGGAGGAGCAGCACCCATATAAGTAGGGATGGAAGAAGTCAAGGGTCCTAATCACTGCCAAGAGCTCTTTATGGTTGCATAGTATTTCCACCACATATTCCTTATCATCCTTTTTTTTCTGCAAAGTACTCCACCGATACCTTAGTCACTATCATCGCAGTCCAGACGGATGGCCTTCTCTGATCTGGGTATGGGAACACTGGAGAGCTCAACAAAGCATATTTAAGTTCACTGAAGGCCTTCTGTGTCTGCTGTCCACACAAACTTGAGCTTCTTCCCAAACAACTTAAGCAGAGCTGCTGCTATCGTTGCAACTTCCTTGATGAAGTGCCAGTAGTAGGTACATAAACCCAAGAAACTCTGTAGTTCCTCTACACAACTGAGAACTGGCCAGTTTTTTACATCTACCACCTTTTCTGGATCAGTGCAAACTCCATCCTCCCCTACAGTATGTCTCAGGTACTTGACCACCTCCTGAAACAGGTTCACTTTTTAGGATTCAGCTTGAGCATCTCTGACAACCTCTCTAATTCTTGATCAAAGGTTTGCCCAAAAGCAATTATATCATTGAGATAGATGAGAGTTCTCTGCTAGTGCAAGCCCTCCAATACACGATCTATGGGCCGCTCAAAAGTAGCAGGGGCATTGCAAAGACCAAATGGCATCACTTAAACTGCTATAAGCCTCACCATTAAGAAAAGGCTGTTTCCTCCTCCTCTTATTCTGCAGCCTTGACCTGATGATATCCTACCTTCATGTCTAGGGAGGAAAACCACTGGCACCAGGGAGAGCATCCAGGGTGTCATCAGTCCTTGGTAATGGGTACGCATACTTCCCTTGTCACTACATTCAAAGCTCAATAATCCACACAGCACCTTACCGAGCCATCCTCCTCCTGTAGCAAAACCACTGATGAAGCCCAGGGACTGACTTTGAAGATTTTCCATCACCTTCAACATCTCTTGTCACAGGGTTGATGCCATCCTTCATGCTGGCTGTTTTATTGTAGCAGTGATCCCCAGTGTCACTGCAGTGTAGTACTATTAGATCTGTGAATCCCAAGCCTAGGTCTTCTAAAGAAAAGACATTTTAAATAGTCGGGAAGATTTTCATCTTTCTTTTCTGCATTTCTTTTACATGTCTTCCCCTGCTGGCACAGTCCCACAATGTCTCCCTCATTGATCTTCTGTGGTTCATGAGAGAAACTGGCAACCACCACCAACACTTCATCTATGCCTTTTTCTACAAAATTCCTCCCTACCATCACTCCAGCCTTTGTCTTACTCTAAGTATCACGCTCCACCACTGCTAGACTGCTATCAACAGAACTGCTAATCTTGAACTGGAACACTAATTCTGAACATGGGGATGTCACTGTAATGCGGAATACCTTAACCTCACCACCAGAATTGCTACATCTCATTGCCGTGATGGGGAATGATTTCCCTTGGACCTTTAGTTTTGTTTAGCAAAAGTCCACACAGCATGGCGCCAACCTCGTGGTGACCGCGTGGCCACTAGGACCTTACCTGTGGTCTCTCACGTCCTAGGTTCCCCTTAATCGCAGATATGTAAGGTCTTTGCATGGCGTGGGTTCTGAGGACTTGTGCAACCCTGCTGCAATGCATCAGGCCTTATCCAAGTTGGGCGAATTGGCAATGCTGTGACCTGCGATAAAAGGGGCAGGCGGCGTGCTTGCAGGTCAGTGCTCTCCAGAATAGCATCCTGCACTGCACTCTCCAGAATAGCATCCTGCACTGCAGTTCCTCATCTCCGTAGGCAGCAACAATGACCCTGCAGGTCTCTGGTACAATGTAGCTAATGGTGGTGTGGAGTTCTTTCTGTATTGCAGGCTCTTGTATGAATCACCCGTAGTGAGGAAATGTAGGGTGGTAGCAACTCTGGCTCAATGGGTTTCCTCCAGAATGTCACTTTCTTCTTAATGTAAGGTGTGACTCGTTCAACAATTTCATTGAAGAGGCCCCTGTCAATCCAAGTAAAATTTTTGTACAGGTCTTGGGTTTCGGTTGACAACTCCTACATCAAGTTGTCATAGTGACCTTGCTCCATTGTTTTTTGCAGGTGCAGCCACGCCCACACTCTCCTTTGCCGCCTCTTTTTCTTCACCGTGTGGTTTGCAGCAACCATTGCAATCTCCAGCAATAACATGGTGTGCACATATTCGATGATGAATGGCAACGTTTCTCTTCTATCTGTACTTGCTATAGCAGTAAGTTCACGAATTTCAGCAATGTCCTCCATGTTGATTCAGCAGAATGGGAGTACATGTTGATGCATACGGTATATTGGCACATCTGTGACAAACAGTATCTGCCACGCTAGAAACTACTTTTGGCTGTGCCGCCGCTTGTCAGGCCACAAATTCAAATAAGCGTCACGTCACGCTTACACAGTGCGTTTATTTGCGGCGCACTATAATACACTTGCTTTATGCACATCAGCCCATGTCACGTATCCAGTTGGGCGGGGCTTACAGTCGTTTCCGCAATTTTCGGCCGTCTGTATGGTACGTGAATGTATGAACTTAGCATAAACTGGGGGTAAGAGACATGATAGCCAGTGCAATGGTACTGTATATTTACCATGAGAAAGTGAAACATATATTTTCCTAATTTTTCCCTTAATTGTGTCTCACTTTTTTAAGGTTAGTGCTGTAAACAATTTTGGTGTGCACAACTCAAAACATTCCCACAGTTAGCAGGAAGAGCTTTGGAGGTCCTCGTGCCATTTGAGAAACAACAAAAGAACCACTAAAATTGTGTTGGTGTGCACTATGTGCTATTACTCATAGTTACTGTTATAATGTGCATTCATTGTATCCTATTAATTGACACTTTTCATTTGAGATAAAAAAAGTACCTTTGTTCAGTAATTGAATACATCTAATAATTTCTCAGCAAGGTTTGTATCACTAATCCTTTTCATATGTTTGTATTGTATTTATAGTGGATGGGGGTACGAGAAAATTTTCTGAGACATCAAGGGGTACGGGCACTGAAAAGGTTAAGAACCACTGGTTTACACAGACACACATTCACACACACTCGGCGCCACAATAGTTTTGGTTACCCACGGACCAAATGACTTACAAACAACAAATCATTCAACTGTTTGTAGACATCTGTAGTTTGTCCACATTTCGCTTTATAAAAATTATAAGTTAAATACATCAAAATGCATTGCTTCACCAAAAATTAGCTTGAATGTATTGTCAGTGTTCTATTTTTATTAATATAAATAAAAAAAAGTGACGCAAATATCTTTCAGGGGGAGTGAACAAACGTGAAAAGTCAAAAACCAAGTGTGGCCGAGATAATGCTAACTCATCCGAGATCAAAGGGGCGTTTCTTCTCAGATCCTGGCGCACTTTCGAAATGGAACACCGCTGAGTAGTGCCGGGAGGGGCCTGCCGTGTAGTAAGCACTCTTTCACCGAACGCGATTTCCGAACGATGATAGCCAGTTCGAATAGTCTCTGCATCTTGGCACTTTTAACGTTCAAGATTTCCTTTCTGCAGCAGTAAATAGAGTATTTCACTTAAAGCTATTGGCACATATATGTAAGTTTGAATTTAAAACATTTATGTAAAAAAATGGTTGCAGTTCACATTGAAGCGAGGCGAGATATGTGTTCCAAGTGTTTTTAAATAACAGGAAAATATAACATTCATAAAAAAATATATATATATATATATATATATATATATATATATATATATATATATATATATATATATATATATATATATATATATATATATATATATATATATATATATATATATATATATATATATATATATATATATATATAATATATATCTATATATATATATATATATAAATATATATATTTTTTTGATCTATCTATTTATCTGTACCAATCTACCTATCTGTTCAGTATCAACAAATACTATTTTTTTCATAACTGGTTCTTTCAAGAACTAGAGTAATAGTAGATGCTAATTCTTATATGCATAGCAAGATATAGATCTGAATTTCAGTTATCTCTAATAAACATTTAGTTTTTTGCAAACTATGTATAAATCACCAAATACTAACTGACTATTGATTGGTTTCACAGACCAGTGCCACAGAAATTAACAAATATCTTATGAACTATGATTAGTATTGAACGTAAAAAAAATTAAGGGTAATCTCGAACAATATTAGGAGTAAAACACAAAATAAAAATGCCAGCATTTCATATGCTAGCTCTAGCTCTCTCTCTCTCTCTCTCTCTCTCTCTCTCTCTCTCTCTCTCTCTCTCTCTCTCTCTCTCTCTCTCTCATCAGGAATAAAACCTGCAAAATAAAAATGCAAGCTTCTCACATCAACCAGCACTCTCTCTCTCTCTCTCTCTCTCTCTCTCTCTCTCTCTCTCTCTCTCTCTCTCTCTCTCTCTCTCTCTCTCTCTATAAGAACATTAAAGAGTTGGCTACGTTACTAAAGAAGGTTTGAGTATTCATACTGCCCATTTCTTAAAAGGATAGTTATGCATTAATAATTTTAGCATTGTAATTAAAATGCAAATGCTTCAGATATCGGTAAAATTTTTCATAATATCAAATGTCTATCTATAAATGTTAATATTTAAGCTAGGCAAGTCAAAGAAGCAAAAGTATCTATCTATAAATGTTAATATTTAAGCTAGGCAAGTCAAAGAAGCAAAAATATCTATCTATCTATATCTATAAGTAACCAATTGGTTCTTAGCCACGTAAAATAAGTCTAATCCTTCGGGCCAGCCCTAGGAGAGCTGTTAATCAGCTCAGTGGTCTGGTAAAACTAAGGTATACTTTTTCTTTAAATCTATATGTATATATATGTGTGTGTGTATGCATATTTTCGCAAACCCAGTAAGTATTGCTATATAACGTAAATTGTAGAATTTTCATATTCTTTGAATGTCCAGTCAAGTTAGGAAGTTACTGTTTTTAGACTTCTTCCCACGATACTATTCCAAGGACGGACAATTTAGAACTACGCTATTTACAGAAACAACAGAGGCTGGGGAGAATACCCAAACGCCGACTAAAAGCCAGTATACTGTGAGTGCTTGTGTTAAAAGAGCACTCATCCACTGCACTTCTCGGAGAGGTGTAAATAATGAATTACGACAGAACAGCCAGTTATTATTAACAAACAACGGATTCGCAGATCGTATTAAAGAAACTGCGATTGAAAGGAAAATCGGCGAACTCTACCAACCGATCACGGCGACGGCAGAGGAGAACCTGGTCATTTATCATCGTCTGCTGCATTATGGGTCTGCGCATAAAGAGGAAAGCCGCACCCTACGAGGAATCACTAATAGAGGCGAAACACTTAGGGCCCCTTACGAGAAAATTAACTTCTGGCTATCCAGTAAGCCTAACTTCATAGCAGCCCCAATGATGAATAACTGCACCGCTCCCTTGGGGCCAAAGGAGATGTATACGAATGTGGTATATAAATTCATATGACCAGAGAAGTGTACTGTAAGTCTCACAACAATACCTACATCGGACCCACCTCTACGACTCTTCGCAGGCGAATGCTGCCCACAGAAAACAAAGGACCATACACCAGCAGTTTACTGAGTCGCATGATAGGAAGCCTTCCCTACAAGAATTAATCGAAGGCGCCCAGGTCTTCCATTAAAAAAGCAACTGTGGCCGTCTTTTAATAGCGGAAGCGGTAAGCATCGCGATCCAAAAACCGACTCTCAATATCCAGCAAGAGTTGGATCACATACTGCACTCCCTTCCAGCAGAAATAAGAATGCGCCAGCGAACGCAGACTAGACAGCGCGCCCGCGAGCACTAGACACAGGGTCCCCGTCAGGAAAAACAAGAGCACCCAGGTCAGGGAAGCACAAGTAACAACCACCTCGCATGTCCTTGAGGCCTCGCTCGACACGAACCACGAATGGTATTAGTGGTCGATATCTGCAAAATATGCTTCTATATAAATACACAATTTTTGCAAATATTGAGTACACTACCATTCATTATACATAATTAGATATATAAAGATAACCTTTGTCATACATTATAATTTTTGTGAGTTCTGTCAAACATGAGCTTATACATTTTATGCAAAATCATTAGGTGGATTCTAAACACAGTTTTGTAACTATTTGTAAGATATACCTAAAGCTTTCGACCCCAAAAAGTGTTTCATCCTTTTAATACCAGGACCAATTAGAGACAAAATTAAATATGTATATATATACATATACATATGTATATAGGCCTATATGTATGTATAATATATATATATATATATATATATATATATATATATATATATATATATATATATATATATATATATATATGTATATATATATATATATATATATATATATATATATATTATATATATATATATATATATATATATATATATATATATATATATATATATATATATATATTATATATATATATATATATAAATATCCAAGTATAATCCTAATTTCTATTCACTGTCTCTATCTATCTATAATCTTATAATCTATCTGTAATCTGTCTATTTATCTATCTATTTATCTATATCTGTCTATCTATCTATCTATATATATATATTTGTGTGTGTGTGTGTATAATCGCTGTTATTGTTTTACTTGTTTTAGCAGAAATATTTCATTCTAAATTCTAATACTTTTCAGTCATCAACATTTCAAATTCATATCAGTCAATTCTGCCCCTTATCCGTTCACTTAAACGTAGACATTGTATATGCACATGTTTAAGCACATTAATTATCTTAGTATAATGTTAATTCTTTTGGATTTAATATTTATCCTTTGGACTCATTTCTTTCTTATTTAAATATATGGTTATTTGTTCCAACATGTTGTCTCAACATTTTTCAACTGAATTTTTTCCCTCTCTCTCTTTTCATACAGATACTGGAAACCGGAGGAGGGACATCTGCAACTTCCGTCTGGCCCGACGCCCTCCCCAAAACAAACGATCTGCTTTTCCACGGGTTTTCTTGGTATTTGCAATATCTGCTTCCAGGAAAAAGTTAGGAAGGAACGTCACCCTTTCATACCTTTCCGACTTATTCTAATCCTTTGCTCTGAAATTCAAATTCTGGTTGGTTGGGTCTCGTGGTTCTTCCTTTTTTTGGATCTCGACGGCAGTCATAAATAGTATGCATCGTAATTCACACCAAATGAAAAAAGTTAGGCAAATATTGTAAAATTCAATGAATAAGATTAAGGCAAAGTTACTAATAATACTTTTTACACATCATGGGACTTTAAGCGTAACTGAATCTATGAATTACTATTGCATTTCTGTGTATATTTCCCTGATAACTACATCGCCAGTCCTATAATATTAACCCGGTGTACCAGTCTGCATTTCCCCCCGTCTGAGATTCCCCCAGGGGAAAATCTGGCCCAGGATAAATCTCCCCCAGGGGAAATTTTGACCCAGGATAGTATTCCCCTCTCCTGGCCAATATTCCCCCCGCCCCCATACCAGGTGTGAAAGCACCTGCCACTTGCCACTTGCCATGTATGACGTGCCACCTTGGTGTGAAAGCGGCCTAATATAACGAGGCAAACTGGCAAATCACTGACGCCTAACAATACAGTGATTCGATCATCACGAGACAGGGACTTCAGCATTAAAAAAAAAAAAAAAAAAAGAAACAAAGCCAACAACAGGCGATAGGGAGCAACTGAGTGCCAGATTACTCCGAGCAGTAGTAAGGGTAGCAGCAGGTGTATCTGAACATGGAGGAGTACACCTACCACACATACTTTCAATACCTGGATAGTGGAAAGTACCTGATGGACTAAAAAGAAGAAAAACGTGATATTAGAAAGAAGTGCGAGCCATTTTGTGTTCAAGAGGGATATTTGATGCATAAACAACGCAGGAAGGGTGAAGTTCAGCTACGCCAAGTGTTAATGAAAGCGGAAGTGAGCAGAGTTATCAAAGCTTGCCATGAAGGGTTTGGGGGAGCACATAATTATGGGGAAAGATAAAACAGTTGGAAAGATAACTGCTAAATATTTTTTTAAAGGCATTAAAGAAATTGTCATTGATTATATTTAAAAATGTGACAAATGCCAGAAAGCAGCCAATAAGCCCTCAATGCAAGCTCCTGAGTTGCATC
The DNA here is from genome assembly GCF_040412425.1 of Macrobrachium rosenbergii. NCBI lineage: Eukaryota > Metazoa > Arthropoda > Malacostraca > Decapoda > Palaemonidae > Macrobrachium > Macrobrachium rosenbergii. The sequence continues at coordinate 17,549,840 of NC_089788.1, read as the reverse complement.
CAGTGCCTGTTCCAGAAAAAGTGTGGTCTCAGGTGGGAATGGACTTGATTGGACCCTTACCCGAAACAGAAAGAGGACACTGTTACATTGTGGCAATGACCGATTACTTCTCAAAATTCCCAGTTGCTGCACCTCTAAAGCATAAAACTGCAGCAGAGGTGGCCCAGTTCTTTTTAGATGCCATGTGTGACTTTGGTTGTGTTGAAACACTTATTACTGACCAAGGCCGCGAATTTGTAAATCAACAATGTAATGATGATAATGAATGACATCCTCTGTGAAAAGCTGCAAATAATCACAAAATTGCTTCTTGCCCTATCACCCTCAAACTAATGGACTGCAGGAAAGATTCAATCAGACACTTGAAAGAGCTCTTATGAAATGCGTCAATGAAAAGCAAAACGATTGGGATATGCACATAAAAAGAATCCTGTTCGGATATCGCACATCTGTTCACGCCAGCACTGGTGTTGCCTCTTTCACTGCGATGTTTAGGAGAGATCCAGTACTCCCCATCTACTTAGACACTGGATCACAGGTGAAAGATGGAGCAACGACAGAAGAAACTATTTAAAGAGTTAACAGAGAGAGTAGTGTCAGAAAAGAAGGCAGCTGAGGAAAAAATGGCGATGAACATTGCAAAATCTCAAAGAAGACAGAAGAAGAACTATGATAAGAGACATACAGGCAAATCAAGTGAAATAGTTGAGGGCTCATTAGTACTGTTGAAAAACAACAAAAATAATCACCGAATGGGAGGAAAATTAGAAACAAAGTACATAGGCCCTTATGAAGTTGTTTCTCTGCAAGGAAAAGGACGTGCAAAACTGAAAAATCTCTCAACAGGCAAAGAACTGAGGAATACATATCACGTGGTAAATCTGAAGCTGTACAGACTTGATGGTGCAAGCAGCAGAGATGGACAAGATCAGGACAACTACCAGGATCAAGAATACTCCACGAACAGGAAAAAGCAGGGACAATCTCGGCAAACACTGAATCGAAGTATTTCAGCAAGAGAAAGGACAATTTTACTCATGTTTGTAGATGAGGAAGTTGTTACAAGAGTGGAAATAGATGGAGAGACTATAACAGAAGAAGAAATAGAGACAAGACCAGACAAGCTTCCTGGTATTCTTGTCACTAATAAGGAAAACCTTCAAGCAATTTACATTTACAAGTACATGGATGATGATGCAGTTACGACGCTTCACGCTACTATCAAAGCTAAAGAGGACGACATTCCTGGAGCATGGATTTGTCCACAATGTGCGGAAATCACAGCAGATGGACGTGAAGTGGTGGAGTGTGAATCTTGCTACGAATGGTACCACACTGCTTGCCTTGGATCTGCAGAAAATTTCAAGGCATCGTGGAGCTGCTGCAAATGTAACCCAACCCAGTATGAAGTTCCTTTAAAGATTTTTACCTGTAGAATTTATAATCACCCCAGAAACACCCACCTGTAGAAACCCCAGAAACTCCCATTAGAGTCATCACCCCAGGTTATCGCTACCTTCTACATAATGTGTACAAAAATAAATATGCAAAATTTACAGATTTTTAGATATTCCAAAAGAGTTGACCAATTAATATGTTACATTTTTTTAACCTTCAATTTTAATAATGCTATATGGTAATATGTTTCAACTTCCATTTGTAATCTTGAAATAATAAATCTTAAAAAAAAACATATGGGCTTCCTTTTACTTTTCAGTAACCACTGTATTCGTTACATTACGCAGTTTTGTGTACTGTGGAATTGACTGACGTACAAAACGTCCCTTCCCTACCTTTATTCTTGTCTCCCCCTTCCTTGTCCATAGTGCCATGACATTTTCCCGTCACATTTACATACTTCATAAGCATTACAATACATGATACGACTTGCCCTTGGTGACTTGAGAACGGTGGTATGATTTTTGTGTGAGGGGTGAAATGGCCAAGAGGGAGGAAATATATCCTGTGTCTGTAATTAACCCCAGGGAAAAACTGCCCAGACCAATTTTCACGGGGGGGAAATTTAACCTAGGCTACTGTTCCCAGGGGGAACTACAGTCAGGGGGGAAATTTTTCCTGCTACACCGGTACTGGGTCGTGAATAAAAAAAAATACACACAAGAATAACTTTAGTTCAGGATGGGTCGAAATGAGTGCATTATAAATTTTCCTGTGGACGAACACTCTTTTGGAAATAAACTTTTAGGCAGTATGACTTCAAACCACTTTTGATGGAAAGATGTGGGAATGATGAATGGATTGGTCGACATAATTACGAGCTCTGGACACATGATTATGTACCACGCTTACAAATGGGCTTTAAAAAGAGTCAAACGATTTCAAGAAAGATTACTCGTGTAATGAAAATGATATTGCCGTATTAGGAATAAAGGTGTGAAGGATATAATTTATCATCATCATATGTAGCGGTTTTGAGAACGGCTGAAATGAACTGAATGAATCTGAGTTGACAATTATTTGGTAACTTCTACCCGGTGTTAATTTTTTCCTGTATATAATTCATGTTTTAATGCCATAAAAAATACTTTGTTGATTTTCACGAATAACAGATATTTTCGAACATTATAAGACATGACAAATATCTAAAGGATGCTACATTACCTGGATGTGAAATCTTCAGTTAAATTCCAGAAGGAACTGTCCTTAATCATCCGAGTCACTTGTCTCTCTCCACAATTCCTGAGATACAATTCCAGGAATTTTGTACACAACCGTTTCATAATTATCCTTGACATTGTTTGAAGCTCAGCGCAGGGGCAAAAGTCAATAAATGGTGCAGTGCCTTCTTTTTCCTCTGAAAAGCGTGAAATGGAAATGTTACAAATTTTAAGTGAAACACCATTTGGGATACGCCTCAATTTCTTGAGGTGACACATGATGCGTATAATATTTAGAGAAATATTTCCATTCACCATTTCTACGCCCCTCGTGACCTCCAGAGTAGGCCAATTTCATAATCAAATGCATTAAATCATTTGGGGAACTGTGGCCCACTTTATGGTTAATATGTATCATATGCTGATTTAATCAACACACGGTGGTCTTTGAAGGCAGACTTTCCATTTAGAAGCCGAGGAGTGCTTTAATTAATTCTATGTAGGATTTTAGAAAACAGTTATTGATAGAGAATGGGAATCAGTTTGGTTTTCAAAATAATCTGCCTCAAGATACCAGAGCAATGAGTCGAATATTACGTCTTTACCAGAATAACTAATTAGTGTAATGATGACAATGAAAATAACATTATAACGGTAGGATATGCTAATCAGTAGGTGTTCAAATGTTTTAAATAAACACCCGCAACTATAAATTAAATAGTGAAATATAACGCTTATATATACTGAGCCTACATAATAATAATAATAATAATACCTCTTATCGTCTCATCTACGAGGGTCATAAGATGTAATAATACTCCAATCTTCTACTAAGTCGGCGCCACATCAGTAAATGATTAGGCCCATATTGAATCAGTGAGAGCGGGAATTCATTAGATGTCACATACCTGGTATATGGTACTGAAATAAATTATCTACGTCCCAGTAATGTGTAATTATAGCAATAAGTCAACTATGACTTAATGTAATTACGACATTCCAATGGTCACTTCTGTCACAACGAGGAGGTATGTAGTCTATGAAATTTATGATACTTCTTCTTCTTCTTAGTATGATAAAATATGCAATAAGACTATCGTAATGATAGTGAAAATAATGATATAGACAATAATAATAATAATAATAATAATAATAATATTATATTATATTATTATTATTATTATTATTATTATTATTATTATTATTATTATATTCAACATCAATTACTGTCCTTCAATTTTCCCGTAACAGTACATTTATAATATTTATTCAATTGTATCAGTCGGTGTGTTTTAATTTTACAGAATTTATAAGAATACTAAGGGCAGCGAAATTTGTCGAACATCCATCATAAAAGCCACGTGTAATGACTGATTAGTTTGTGAAACTTGCATGACACCATCTCAGGTCATCAATGGGGGTTTAGACCACGTGTATCATTTTTTCTTACTACTTATAGAAATCCTTTTAGATACCAACAAATAAAGATGGCTGGAAAAACATGTGTTTTAATTGACTTGACTTTTGATCATTCAACTTATTGCTTAATATATGAATTACAGTCCAATGGAATAAACTCCTTGTATGCATAAATGATAACGTAGCCGCAAAAATAGTCTAAAAGTCCAGTTAGCGTGCCGACACGTTTTTACTGTTTAGAAATCGGCCGCACCGATGGCATTAATGTAATCTTAAGGTTCACTGGCAGCTCACGCCTATTCCTTGAAAGAGAAATGAGACTTCAAGGCACAACAGAGATCTAAAGTATGGCCCTTCATCTCTTGATGGAAGAAAGTGCTTTTGATCAATTTTCACAAGGTCTGGAATGAGTCAGACCCTAGAAATCTATACACGGTAAGATAAAACAAAAACAGACTGACATTGTTGCTGTTGAAGACACGATTGTGCAATCTTCATTTCCTTCGAAACGGTTCAACTACAGTTTCTTCAGGGACGTCACGAAACCGTAAGAACTTAAACAGAACATACAAAAATTTGAAAGGACTCTTTATCTTCAAAATCTTAACTTCCACAAAATTAGAATTGACAATGGGTTGACAAGATCCCATGAAACTATTCTTATTAGTATGGAATCATACAACTAATACTCCTACCTAGAGATGCTGTACTTCATTTCCTTATCACTACAAAGGAAATAAAGCTGGAAATTAATTTTGGAAAAAGGTTCTACAAATGGTAAGGTATCCCAAAAAACCAGAGAAGAATAACGACGCCAAAAACAGCAATCATCTTTCCTTGAGGAGCTATAAACATTATTTTGGAAATTTTCCGCTAAGTTTTTCTGTTGCTGCTTTATTTTCCTTTTTCATTTTCTCCTTCCTTTGTCATTTTCTGTTTTTCTTTCTTTAATTTTTTGTCTTACTTTTTTATTCATTTGAGGCTGTTCTGTTTTTTGGAATATATATATATATATATATATGTATATGTACATATATCCTAAATATATACATTTTTACACATATATACATATATATATATATATATATATATATATATATATATATATATATATATATATATATTATATATATATATATATATATATATATATATATATATATATATATATATATATATATATATCGAATAGGGTGAGTCTCGACTCAGGATACAATCTCGAAGGCGAAGGGAAAGAACCTCTAACAGAAAATACGTTTTCTTTACCTAACTCTGCTCAGTTCAAAGAAGAAATCATCATTCCGGATTCAGATTAATATATGGTTAGCCTTGACATTAAATCTCTTTACTAATGTTCCAGTTACAGAAACCATTGGAATTATTTAAAATCATTTGTTCCCTGACCCTGACTCCAGTTTTAATCATTTTAACCGAACGTTATTTAAACAATTTTTAGAACTGGCCA
>NC_089788.1:17386838-17539338 GCF_040412425.1 Macrobrachium rosenbergii | reverse complement strand
AAAAAAAGTTTTAACCTAACAAAAAAATAACCAGACTGAGATTTTGAACTAGCGACTGGGAGGAGGACCGGTGTCATATACCAGGACATGTTATGTCAGACAAGAAGCTGTAAACTTCGGACAGCAACGCACATATCAAAAGTGCACCACAAACCCTTCACGTCGCCTGACATGATATCTATAATCAGGAACGTCCAAAAACCACGCATTGCAACACCACAGAAACTGCTGACGTGATAAACATTGTCAAAAATATGATAACCTTGACGCGCGTACATATAAGAGGCTTTATATATTTCCTCAAACAGACCTGAGATAATTATACTTAAGAAAAGTGGGTTAGAACGTACATCCATTCCATTACCCTACAATATTCCTTGTTATATTTTACGTCTATGATTTACTTACATACATTATCAAAATTATCAATAAGATTACCCCTTATGTACTACTGTGTATTATGTTAATGGGTTCGGACAAAAAACATTCAAAGCAGACTTAGGCGCCAGAACTATGAATTTCAGTATAAAAACACAAAGTCAACTGGAACGTTGTAGGTATGTATAAATGCAGTGGCTGAAAATTTCTTCGAAATTTTGAAACAGTCTGTCCAAGCTCTAGGAAAGAGAGAACGATCCTTCGTGATTATTATACAGCATACACAGGGTGTAACTCGAATTTATGCAAATATTTTGGAAAATGAAAGAAAACGTCATTCTGAGCAGAAAATGTTCTATAAACATATGAGGCTTCGTTTGTCGGCGAGGGGAAATTTAAAATAACCGTTATCATCAGCGCTGCTTTCATGCGATCATTGCGATGGAGGTTAGTAGCTGGAGGTGGTCGGAGTAGCCGGGGATGTGAGGGTAGGGGATGAAGTGAATATGGCAAGTGGATGATAGCCTTTTAATTATGATTCTTTTTCTTTCAAGTAATCTCATTTCAACGACTAGCTAACAGCGGTAACGTATGGCTTAACGTATCAAGTAAGTAGAGCAACTGTTGCTGCGCAACATCCATTTGTGATCGTTGAATTCTAGCGCGCTCTCTCCTGCCGCCGCGTCACGGAATTGTTGAACCAGGAATCATGACTAGGTCTACGCCCATGAGTGGTGTCTGATGAATACTTTAGATGGAGAGGGAGAGATTTTTAAAATACATTTGAAATCTTGATAGGTGTCTAATGAATAAATCTACCTTTGATGATTGGGAGATTCAATTAGGCTTACTTTTTTGTTTTATCGATGTCCAATGAATACCACGGTATTTCTAAGCATTAGCTCCGCAACTGACCACTGACAGGGAGGGAAGGGGAATAAATGACGCATGCATTTTTTTGCTAAAAATCTCTATAATACATTTGATTGGGAGGTACTTTAATCACATCGGCCTAATCGCTCCATCCTCCTCCTCTATGCCATGCTCCTCCCCCCCCCCTCATCAGACACTGCTTCGACCTCCCTTTACCAACCCCACCGCGTGAAAGCAGCGCTAATGATGACGGTTGTTTTAAAATTAACCTCACCGGTAAACGAAGCCTTAAAATGCGTGTGTTTATAGAACATTTTATGCTCAGAATGACTTTTCTTTCATTTCCCAAAACATTTCCAATAAAAGTTTTACACCCTGTATAATATATATATATATATATATATATATATATATATATATATATATATATATATATATATATATATATATATATATATATATATATATATATATATATATATATATATATATATATATATATATATATATATATATATATGGATGACCCTGTATATACATCCTATGAATTATATAATAGTATATATATATAAAACAATTTCATTTTAGAAATATTATATATACATATAATATATAGTACATCATAGAACAGATAAAACAATTTCATTTTATGTCTATGGAAAAAGTGCAGAAGAAAATGATTAATATATATGGAGACACTAAGCTTTATCAAACATTATAACGACTTCGGCTGTGAATAATGATGCACAAGATGGCATCTAATTAACAAGTGAATCGCATTTGATCTTCATTATCGTAACTTTGAGGAGGAAAAATCCACTATAATGGCTACCACGTTCTTTATTTCTTTGTACTCTTATAAAGTAATAAAGTATTTAATTAAAGATCCCGGAGATTAAACTGATATAATTAATGGTACAAGTTTATTTGCCTCAGTCACTTCTAGGTGGTGCTCTCTCTCTCTCTCTCTCTCTCTCTCTCTCTCTCTCTCTCTCTCTCTCTCTCTCTCTGTGTGTGTGTGTGTGTGTGTTGGAAAGATAATATCCCAAAAACCCCAAGGGCAGTATCCCCCAAGGAAAAACTACAGCAAATTAAAATGAGTGGATATAGGGCTGGTATAAAAACTATTATAATTTGACATATATAGAGGAATTGTAAGTTTCTCGGTAGGTCGAAGGGGCAGCATTTCGGGTAATGAATTCTGCTTAACCTTTCCAAAATCAATCATAGTACTTTCAAAGTTTTCATTTCTTCCTGCATGAATATTTGGTTTGAGGTAATTTACGCTTAATTTAGAACAGTGCACGAAAAAAGGGTATTGTAAGATTAATTATCTATTAGGGCATAAATTGCTTACGTTTAGTTCAAAATTTCTGGAACCACTTTAAATGTTCTATCTAAGAATTTGGCAATATTTTTGTGCTTACAATAGTTCAAAGTATATAAGAAAAATCTCTTACCTTAAGCCTTTGAATCTTGCATTTATATATTCTCATTAACAGTCGTTTTTATACCATTATCGTTATCGGGTACAACAAGATATTCAGCGTTTTCTGATTTTGATGTACAACTTATGTGATGATAAAAGGCTGTCTTTCTCTTGCACAATTCTTTTAAACTTCTAGAAACATTTTATATCTTCACATTCGCACGACAATAAACCATTTTCCGAAACCTCCAGCTTCACAAAAATATATCCTTCGTATACGAAACCGACTTGTTCCGGGTTGCTTACAAATAACTTCACCTTCTGTGGGCGACAGCAAAATGCGAACTACAGTTGAGCTGATTGAAACGCCTCGCAGATGCTCTAGTTCTTGAGTAAACCACTTATTGAAGGTTTAGCTATGAAACAACCATCAGCCGACACTACCAAACAAGTGAACTATGTACTCTGCAGAAGAGTTTAGCATTTACTTTCTAGATAGGTCATGGAATGAAAATAACTTTTCATTTAATGAGGAAAGCCATCTTCGGTAATCTCAGGGTGTCGGTGATTGGGGATTTTGACCTCGTGCGTGTGATGGGGGGGGGGGGGTTATCCGTCGGGGATTTTGCCCAAGTATCCTGAACTTTCCACTTCCGCTTTCTTTGTCCACTGACAGCCCTCGATGCTCACTTCTTGTTGCACAAACATTTGTAAACAGTATTACGAAATTTACTATGTCACTTCTAAATAATTGTTAATCCACGAAACCGGTGCCATGAAAAATGGAGGACCCAACTAACCTTATATATCTAGACCAAAAGCCCTACGATAAAAGCTGAAACGCAACTCTACACCTTAAAGTCGCATAGCAAATTTTTTTCACTAATTACACTGAATTATGTTACGATTAACAGCACACACGATTAACAGCCACATATCCATATATATATATATATATATATATATATATATATATATATATATATATATATATATATATATATATGTGTGTGTGTAAAATACATACAATATAGATATACGAGTACATGGGTTAAAAGAATATAAATATGCAAATTTATTCCATGAATAACTTGCTCCCAACACAAAAGAAGGTACTAGAATATGGACTACAATCCAGCATAAATTTGAGGAATGAGAAGGGACGCATCCCACATAGTCTTTAGAGCACAAAGAAGAGGAAGAGCAGGAAAAGCGAGACACAAATTCGAGTACATTCTCGATCTTCTCTTGAGACTTGTAGGTCGCTTCCTCACTGTACATACCGCGATCTTCATTGCGCTTTTCTTTCGCTGTAGAAAAAATATTAGACTATTTCCATTCACGAGTTTCATTGTGTCGTTGAGCCACGCAAACAATCTAGTGTCTGGAAGAATGCGGCTTTACTCTCTCTCTCTCTCTCTCTCTCTCTCTCTCTCTCTCTCTATTTCTGAAGCATCCATTTTCCTTTCCTATCTGTGTTTTATTTTTCTGTAGTATTTTCATTTATACTGCTTCTTGTCGTAGCAGGTACCTTATTCTATGTATTAAATATTACTTCCTATTTTCATTTTTTTATTTGTACTTCATAAGACAGTGCTTTTTATCGTTTGTAAATATAATTATATGCTCATGTACAGCACATATATATATATATATATATATATATATATATATATATATATATATATATATATATATATATATATATATATATATATATATATATATCTATAAAATGTTCCTATGTCAATTAATAATAAAAGGAACAGAGTTCACAGTGCACGTGGGTGGTATGTTGAAATAACATGAACGCACTCTGTTATTATTCAAAGCTTGTAAGTGGATATGATATATATATATATATATATATTTATATATATACGATATATATATGCCATGTTACATGTATATATCAACATATATATTATATTTATATATATCATGATTCATATACAATATATATATATATATATATATATATATATGAAATAATATATATCATATATGTTACCAAAATTTTTAGTTGATAATAATCGTTCTTATCAGGACTACAGTGGATATAATGTTATATATCGGCTCATATACAAATCTTTTTCTGTATATATATATATATATATATATATATAATATTTTAAGTATACATATTTGTATATATGTATGTAGTTATATATGTATATTATCTGGTCATTTATCACAAAAATGTCTATGTTTAACTCCAGTTTTTCTGACACACTAAATTCCTTTTCAGAGGAAAAGGCTTTTGATCACAAAAATATATGGAAACAGTTATTCCTCTAATCAATCTTCTGTACAATAGATTACTTCTGTAGTCCTGAGTTCTTTTCAGGCCATAGTGATATTGATACCGCGAAACACGCCTACTGCCTTCATGAAAAGGCGAAGAATTTAATATACTTTTCTTTTCTCCGTTTCCACTTTACATTTTAACCAGTTGATGCTTCACAGCGGCTAGAATAGAGATAAATAAAGATGGTAAAAATACTTTTCTCGATATTTTTTGTTTCTTTTCCTCAGGAACTTCCACCAGCGAAAGAGTGAGGTCAGATCAGCTTTTATTTACCGAATTCTATACTAATACTGCTTCTGAATCAGTTGTAAAATCCACCTCGTGCAGCGTATTTGCACTTGATTAAACCCTGCTGATAGACAACAGACATTTAAAATTTCTACATTGCACTTTTTTTTTCCAAAATACAAAAACAAGTAAAAGCCAATGCGTCAGCAAGAGGATATAAGAAAGAGGATATATAAAAGTAAACAAACTTTTAGAGCGAATAACTAGACATTTTTTAAACCTTGCTTATTCTCAGAGCCTCAGACCCGGAACTTGAAAGAAAGCGGTTTTTTGTTTATTAATGTTGAAACACGCCGCCTGTAAAACTTGACTTGTTTTCCGTATTTGGTCAGTCACTTCATGCACAGCAATCTCTTGGTTATTATTTGATGATCAAGTTTCTTTCCTTACCCTTATGACTTAGCAGGTAGAATTTATGTGAAAACGAATAAGGGTTATTTACCTCTCTCTCTCTCTCTCTCTCATCAGGAATAAAACGCTGCAAAATAAAAATGCAAGCTCCTCATATATTCCACAACATATTCTTTGATTTCAGCAAATTGCCATATTTATGAAACATGGACCAAATTTAAAACTTGATTCAAACGACATATTTTCTTATCTGCAGAGGGCACGAACAGAAAATCATACTTATATTATCCGATACTTTATTGTAGTGAAAGTAAAGATTGTTTTTCTTTCGTCTTTTTTTGGGGATGAGGAATTATTTTCCATGACAAACTTTACCCTCATACCCTTACTCCTGCTTGTGATTAATCTCAAATTTCCTCTCCTGCAAAGACTTTCAAACCTTTCTCACAAATCTCTGTAGCTTCTCTTCACAATTCCAGTCACTAAAGTATTGTCTACAAACATCAGTCAATCAGCATTCTATTTTTGAACCATCTTATCACACAACTTTGCATCTACATCTGCACCCTTTTATTTGGTTTTCACATTCCTGTCCAAAAAGATCTTGAATACCCATGGAGAAGTACCACATCATGAGAACAGCCTCATTTTTACACTAAACCAGTCATTCTCTCGTCTACAAGCTCCAAAAATGTTTCACTTCCACCATAACTTTTTTCACTCAAATTTACCATCTTTTATCACACACCTTCAAAACACTGCATTTCCACTCTATCACTTTTATCGTCAGCTTTCTCTAGTTCCATGTATGTAACAAAGTTTTTTATTCTTATTTTCAAACTTTGCATATAACACCTTCGTAAGCACCAGATCTACATCCCCTCTTCCTGTCTACACTTTTCTTCCCCTTTCAAACTTTATGACATCTGTCTTACCCTCTCGAACATAATCCTGTTATACTCAGAAAAGTTAAGCGTCTCATTTTTAGTCTACTCTTTTACGTTCACCCTTACGCAGAGAAATATTTATTACTCTAACCCATACCTTTGGAATCTTCCACTCACCCAGCCAGACATGCCTTGGTCAGTCCTTCAGCTCATTTCTCCCCACTGTACTGCAGCAACTCCTTATCCTCCTTATCAACAGCAAATTTCATGAGGATTCTCAAAATACCTTAAGCTACCCCATCCATTCTTTTACTTTCTTGTAGAAGATCTTATTCTTTATTAAGTCCTTTTCCTTTTACCCAACATTTTTTACTGTATTCTCTCTCTCTCTCTCTCTCTCTCTCTCTCTCTCTCTCTCTCTCTCTCTCTCTCTGTATGAATGTACAGTATATATATATATATATATATATATATATATATATATATATATATATATATATATATATATATATTATGTAAATCTTAGATATATAATTAGTTAAGAAGCATTTATATATATATATATATATATATATATATATATATATATATATATATATATATATATATATATATATATATATATATATACATACATACATATATGTGTGTGTGATTGTGTTTTTGTGTGTGACGACAAGTATTCACATACACAGAAAAAGATATTATCGCGAGTGAGAGACTCGTCGAAAGTCTTAGACATGAAATTGAGTGAAGCGAAGCAATTCTACGAAAAAAGGGGTCAAAAGCAATGAGCATAGTGTTTAATTGTTCCGAAGCATTCAGAAGTTATCTTTAGTTTCAAATTCGATTTACTAGACTGGTAGTATTTGTGCAGTGCAGACCTGCAGAATCATTAAACGTTTTTTCACTGCAGGAATCGTTGATCAAATCAAATAGAGCAACGAATACTATTCTCGCAGACTGTCATAATCGAAATCGATCAGACAACGTCTGCAAATACTAAAAAGTTAAATTTGGAATTTTACATAAATAAAATTATTTCATAGATTTGGTTATGACAAGATTAAGCGTATGGAAATTATAACTAAACATCACTTTTAAATTAGGTTTATTGAAAGATCAATAAAAATTCATAAGCCTGGAATCCCGGAGCGTTCGTTAATCAAATTTGGTGGCTAACTTTTATATTGCAAATTCTTTTTCGAAAAACGTTGGATTATTTAATTCACTTTAGCTTCTATTTTGAGATTTTCCGTCATAAGCTCCGATCACATCGAATATTAATCAAGGTAAGCGTTAAATAATTCTAACAGCGGAGGCTAACGGGTACGCCTCTTTGTAGCCAAGCCTGGTATATATGATTATAAAAAAAAATAATTGATAACAAAAGTATAAGCAAAAAAAGAGTACAGGAAGCGGAAATAGTTGAAGAATTTCAAGGTTTGTCGGAAGTTAGAGGGAAGACGCCAGGAAACCTAACAAAGAATGCCTGCTGCTAAAGAGTAAGCTGTGTCCATTCTCTTCTGTACAAACGGCTTTCATGAATATCACTATACTACATAATCCTTATCTTCTCCTGCATTTTGGAATGTCTTCTACGCTTCCCATGTACTTTGAATAAAGAAATTGCGTAATTATGAAATAAGTATATACAGTTTATGTTTAATGTGACGACAAAACAATGCTCACATTGCGAAGACAAAATTATGCTATCTACCGGTATTTGCCACAACACTATTGTTTTAATCTGCCAGGAAATGAGTTGAAGAGCAGCTCGCATGCCAAAAGAAACAGACTTTATCCTTCGAATTCCTCACAAACTCTCTGTTGAGGGTAAAGGTGTTTTATATCTCTACGTTAGTGCGTGAGTTAAGTACATCATGATTCTTTTAAGTACTTCATCATGATTCTTTTAAGTACTTCGTCGTGATTCTTTTAAGTACTTCATCAAGATTCTTTTAAGTACTTAAACTTTGAATTGGTCAACTCATCATCCTACTGGTAAGCACATTGCGAGAGTTTGAATTTTTTCGATTATCTCATAAATAATTTTCTTATTCCTTCATTATCCATTTCCCCATTCCCTTGAATGCACCGAGTGAAAAAAAAATGTATAGGCAGACTGCAATGGGTTGGATTGTTTAATAATTCAATGAAAACCAAAAAATTAAGACAAACTGCAAAATACATAAATTATCCGTTTATGACTGAAAAGGAGTCTCAGTGTCCGAGTACATTCCTACTGTCTCTTGATATATAAAGTGTGATGTTGTGCTAACATTTGTATTAAACTATTGAGAGGATGAAAAATAAAGCACTTATTCCTAATCAGCTTAGCAAGGTTTTCCTTATTTGCAAAACAAAAAACAAAAAGATACAGAAAATTAACGTAGGAGAAATATAACAACAGTTAAATTCTCAAAAGGAACAATATTATTTTTTAAAGCTTTCAAGGTGAAAGACTACTTTTAACACACACACATATATATAATATATATAATATATATATATATATATATATATATATATATATATATATATATATATATATATATATAATATATATATATATATAACAAATCCCATGAAACTGGCATGCTTAAAATTGGACTACATTCACGGATCGATTAACTTCAACTTTATGGGGTCACATATTTAGATAGGCATTGCAATTACGCCCATTGCAGAGGGTAGTTACTACTTTGTAAACGAGTGAGAGAAAATACCATTGCAACACTAAATTATATTGGCGAACGTGAAAATATCAGTTTGTTTCTCGTTGAAATTAGAATAAGGCATTGCTTGAACATTTCTTTAGCCCTGTTATGACACCATTTGCATGCAATTAAACGCTTCTGCGGCCATTTTATATTTATGGAGAAATAATATAGAGAAATGGTTTCCAAATTAACCATAGCTAAGCCCGATTAATACTTAATCATAATCGGAAACTGGTTGAGTTGTTACTGATAACTTTGTGGTTCTCTACATCATCTTACCTAACTGTTCGACAGGTGATAAACAAGAAAACTAAGGTTTGTTGTAATATTTGGTCAGGTGTAAAAAACTGGATGACTTTAATGTTTCAGGTAACTTCAAAGAATATAAAATAATCAGATTGAACATTATGCTATCCCGGCTCCTTGCTATTTTCGTCCATTACGTGACAAGGGTCAAAGTTTCTTTCTTTACTGTATCCTGACGAAAATCCATTTTTAACATCTTAAAGCTATAAGAAAAATGAATTTCCTTCTTTTCCTTGTGAAGTCCAATTCTCTTGTATAATCAACTAATTTAGTTGGCTAAAGTATGAAGTAAACATCAAAACTAAATTGTGCTAAATAACTATGTATTTACCCTCAATGCAATCTTACTATCTAATCCGTGTGTCGATAAGCTGTGCACTTGCTTCAGAGTGTCTTTGACTATTTGTACAATTTTCAAAGGAAACAAAACCCCTTCAGGTGAGGAAGATAGCAACCCAGTCCTCCATTGTAATGCAGATCATTCCATTCCACTACAATCTCCCTTAACTTCAAAGCCTAGCTTCCTACAAAGTTAAACAAACTCAGGGTATTGCTCGATGGACATCAAATGATTGTAGTACGAAGGCGTCGTTGCTTAATAATTCTATTTATTTATTTATTTCATCAGTTTCTTCATTGTGGAAAAAGGTGATTAGATCGATACTATTAGTTATTGTACTTAAGAGTTAGTGCGCTCCTTCAATCTTACAAAAAATTATTTCAGAACAATTAAATATACCAAATGTAATCATTTAAGGTAATTCTGGTTATGGCAGCAAGCAATTCTAATTTCCCATTTGGCACTGAGGTCCGATTTTGATTAAGTGAATAGAGCACTAATTTATGTGATTTCTTAATTATGATTATAAACAACCAATATTTACATTCATTTTTTTACTGCAAATTTCATGACTCTACTTTCCTCTAAGCGTCACAAAGAACAAAATTTGGAGTCCCAGTTCCTATTCAGAATCTCCTTATACTAGACACTCTCCACAAATGGCTACAGTTTAAATATATCAATGTCTAAGTTGCGGACTTCCTGCCATATTTCCCGATCCTTTAAAATTCATCAACCGCATACTTGTTTGAAACATGAGAATGGTGGTGCTTATGACGCTGTCATTCTGTCAAGAGATTCTTAAAAGAGGAAATAAGGTCGATATCAAGCGCTCTAAATAAAACTTCATAGAATTAACCCCCGATATTCTTTATTTTTTGCGAAAAGATTTATTAACTAATTTTGATGATTACCTATTTCACGGACGCGAGAATCTGCGAGTAAATAGATAAATAAAAATTTTCAATATAGGAAGATTTTTTATAATCTGTTCCCTATTGTATTTCAGAAAATATTCAATATATTCGATTATTTATTAGAGGGAAATCATATTTACCTTCTGTCACCTATTTTTGTTCGCCATTATTGTCACAAAACTAAACTTCATTTCATATAGATTTCTAGCAAATACAGACTCAAAGGCTCACTTTCTTTTATTCAAAAGTGCTGTTTCAACAGTCACGGTCGTTAGCTCAGTTTGAACAGACATTAAAAAAAGTCAATGTTTATCAATAACTTACAAAATGATGTGCAAAGCAATTCTCTCTGTATTTATACAAACAACAACTTCAAAAACAGACGAAAGGGCTTTAGATAGTAAAATAATTTTGAAGTATCCTTTAAGAGTCTGGCAAATAATAAGATGGAATAGCGCGTGATTGCCAAGAAGCTTAGCAAATATTCCCGGAAGGACGGAATCTATTTGTCGAAAGTCTTAGTACGAAGGTTTTCTCGATTCCTTCAGAGAAACTTGCTCGCCTTTTCCAGATACCCAGGGGAACATATCCTTAGCCTTTTACGAAAGAGGCTGCGGCTAAACATGACCTTCACTGAAACCTCATGCATAGGTATCTGGAAAAAGAATTCTTCAACTTCAGGCCCAACTGCTCTGCCTAACTTTAATTAAAGAGAATGCTATCAACAGAGCAAAAAAAGTATATTTTGAAGGCCCCACAAATAAAAAAAATGGATTTCAACGATAAAATAAAGCTCCCTTTTGCTGAAAACCAAAAATAAGTACGTGAACACTTCAATCCTAAAAATCAGTTTATTTTTCACTCTCCATGGTAATAACTCTAGGGAGACGGGCAGATCCATTTTAGAAAGATCAACAGAACGCTAGCGATCAATGAGATACAGTTCAGAGAACTCGGGGATTTTCGTAAATAGAAGGGACACCATAAACGAGTGAACCTGATCTGTTTGTCAAAAGTAACTACCTGAACAAAAGGAAGAATTTGAAATCATCACTACAACTGGGAATATGAATCTATCAGGAGGACACTGGAAAACGGATTCCACAGACGCATTAATTTTGAGAACCATTCTCCAGCAAGTGTTCCAGCGGATACGCCCACTAGACTCAAAGCAAGTGAAGAGCTACCGAGGGATAAAACTATGGCCCACTGACCCTATCGTCACCGGACTCCACCGTTATCAATTCCCCCGAAGTCTATTCCATACCTGTATATTTCATAGACATACTCAGTCACTAACAACTGTCTACATTCACAGTGATCACAATTGAGAATAGTCATTCGAAATGTATGGGTTTTGTCTTAATAGTGGTGGTTTTAATGGGTATTTCAAATTTCCCAGGAAACTGTTAGTTATAGCAAAAAAGACATTATATATATATATATATATATATATATATATATATATATATATATATATATATTATATATATATATATATATATATATATATATATATATATATGTATGTATGTATGTATGTATGTATACATATATATGTAATTGTAATAGCCACAATGCTCGAATTCTTCGCACCTTTTTGGAAACGCTCGTCACTACAAAGCCTTAGATTCAAGTGCAAGAAATGTGAAGCAGTTATGATGTCCAGAAGCGGGAAACGAACCCGCGTCCCATAATCACATCGAGGTCACGTTGCCGACCTGACCACGAAATGGATAAAAGTCTATTGCCTCTAATAAATATACCTATCGAAATGAGGTATATTTATTAGAACTGGCGTAAGACCCATCCTCACCGTCGTAGCCAAGTGAGCAACCGTTTTTATTGCTTTTAGGCTGAAATATATATGTAGAATCTACTGGTCACTTTTTACCAGATATATATGTAAAATGTAATAGCCACAATGCCCTATTAACTTCTCGAATTCAGCCTAAAAGCAATAAAAAACGACTGCCCACTTGGCTACGATGGTGAAGATGAGTCTGTTCCAAATTATATCTGAATTCGACAGGTATTTGTATCTAAGGCTTGGTAGTGACAAGCGTGTCCAAAAAAGGTGCGAAGAATTCGAGAAGTCACGAGGGCATTGTGGCTATTACAATTACATATATATCTGGTAAAAACTCACCAGTAGATTCTATATATATATATATATATATATATATATATATATATATATATATATATATATATATATATATATATATATATATATATATATATATATATATATATATATATATATATATATATATATATATATATATATATATATATATATATGCGACACATACACGACAGCAAACTAAATACCGGGTACCTAATTAAATGTGTTCAACTGAGGCACAACGGGCGTTTATGTAAACGGAGCCTCATCGTTTTTTGCAGAATATTATCTTGTCCTCCTTCGCCTGACACAAAGGCATGATGATTCTGTGTACCACCAGACTCTGAGAGTTCCTTGTTTCAGGAAATGGTCGTCCTCATAGGACGTGAACATTCCACATTACCAGCCATTGGATGATTAAGTGTGATCTTCTGAGAAGCAGAAACATCTGTAGGAACGTTAAATTTCCTCACGAGAATGTAAGTACAATTAAAATACAATTTAATCATCTATTAGAGTAATATTAAAAAAATGCCGCACATTTTAAAGGAGGTGACAGTTCCTAGAAGTTGGCAGAAGCAGACGCATAAAAATGTGACGTCGATCTGAATTATTGGTCACTTTATACCCGTCTCTCCGTTTCTCTCTTTTGATCTATACCCGTCTCTTTGTCTGACTTTCTCTCTTATGATTGCAGTTCTATCCTGCTACAGTCACTCTGTCAGAATGTCAGACGAACATCGAAGCATGTAAATCCATTTCAACATACCCAAACCCAAAATACTGTAATATACAAATCACGAGTGACAGCATTTTAAAATGTTTGCCTAATTATATTCGCCATAATTAACTGCAAACAGGAAGCAGCCTTTAATCCAGACTACAGTATATTGCCCGGAAAAAATAGATATTTGGCTTTGCGAGAAGTCCAGTGCAGCATTATTTATTATTGCAAATTTCTCTTTAACAATTAATTTCCTGTTCCATGCAGAAGGTGACATTCTTTTGTTTGGTATTTATTGTTGAATCCTGCAATTAAATATGCATTCTTAGGCATGCAAAGAAAACCGAATGTTAAATAAGAGCGATTAGATGAGCGTAATTTTTGCGTCTGTTTATAAAACACAGAATGGAAAGTGCATACATAATCCATAACCATTATGCTGACTTGAATAATGTCATGCACACGCACGCAGACACATGCACACGCACGCAGACACAAACACAATATATATATATATATATATATATATATATATATATATATATATATATATATATATATATATATATATATATATATATATATATAGACACATTTCAAGCCACAAAATTCACTCAAATATAATTCACTAAACCTTGGGAATAACTCCCAAAGTGAATTATTATTTATGACACATACCTACGCCTTTTGGGCTTACAGAAAAAACGGAATTATCTACATAGCTATTTCTCTTGACAGCCGAATGAATAAAGCCGATTTCGTCTGTACCAAACGGAAGCTTGGGGCCAAATCCTGACGAGGACCAATGCACTCGTAGGTATGTAATTCCCTTTGGTTATACCTTATTTACTAGGTATAATGAATTCGATATTAGGGCGAGACGATACGTGAAGCTTATTGTTAATGTGTGTGAGCATGAAAAAACTCACGCGAGTATATGTGCCAAATTTACAAACACACACATATATATATATATATATATATATATATATATATATATATATATATATATATATATATATATATATATATATATATATATATATATATATATATATATATATATATATATATATATATATATATATATATATATGAGGTTAGCATTACATGCATAAAAATGGCAATCGCTCAATCAGCCCAACTGCCGAACTGGCACAATCTACAATTAAAAGTATCGTAGTACTTAAAAGCAAAAATGAAGTACGAAACAATGTAACTGAAATAAAAGGTCTTCATATCTGTAAGGTGAAATGGGGATAAAAAAACCAAGAGAGCTTTATATGCTCACCACACACATTCCTCACGTACCATACATCGCTTTTCAAATCCTTTCAGCATTCATCTGCCAAGTATAGCTCAGAAAGCCTATTCACTACTCCCGTCAAGGCTTTTAGCTGGAGGGCCGTTTCAAATGTCCCACGAGACGGGAATAAAAAAGGAAACGACCTTGTTTATGTCGGAATATTGGACCACTTCCGTCCGGCCTTCTACTACACAAGAGGTCAGAAATGTATGGACAAATCCTCCATCAATCGTTCTAAGCTGATGTAAATGACATTTTGTATAGGTATGTTGTGGTAGTTTGTGTTTTGGTGAAATATATAATTCATATTTCCTATAATCAAGGATGAAGTCTTTTCGTGACTATAAGATAAAATAATCACACTGACATTGTCATCGCCCAAAAATTTTCTCATCCATTTCCACTCATTCAAAACACAACACTCAAATTTCAAGAATAGACTAGCTCGATATAGTATTATACCCTCAGAAAGAATGATTGTTTAATGCCTGAATGATTTATAACAGGATTTGTAACATGTGTTTTCAATGACAAACAGTCATGAAAATCCTACCAGTTTTTGCATTTAAGGAAGGCATTATAATAAACGCGCGCGCCCATATACATACAGATATATATATATATATATATATGTATATATATATATATATATATATATATATATATATATATATATATATATATATATATATATATATATATATATATATATATATATATATATATATATATATATATATATATATATATATATATATATATATATATATATATATATATATATATATATATATATATAAGGGAATCCAATCATAAAGCAACATTACAGCTGGGGAAACACACATGGCATACCCTTTTGCTCTAAACTTTGTTGGCTTCACTGATGCAAGGCAATACTTCTAGCACCACTGCTGAAGTGCAATACAATCAACTTGAGTCGTCAACCCCCCTTTCCAGCTGCTGTGCTTGTTCAGCAGTTGCTTGCAGATTCTCAGAAAGAAATTCGCAAGGGCAAGGACTTTCAAGTTTTGTGCTTATATTATAAAAGCAATCAACATGCAGGAGGTTGATTAAGTTGAAGGATTGCTTTGTACCATTTCACAGGTCTTCTCACACGCTCCACCATACCCATCTGCACATCCGGCTTATCGACAAGCCGCTTGTTTTTCCTCGTAGTCAATAACCACATCTTGTTTTTTTGAAGAGCTGAAAATATCTTGAAAATATCTTGTAAATAATCTGGTACCGTTCATGGGGCGAAACTTTTGGAAATACTGGTGTGTGAAGAAGTATATTGGTCAACCAGTAATCCCTAACACGATGTTGAGATGCATGTGACATGAGTAACGTTGAGTAGCACCATCAATCCCCTCGGGCAAATATCCATCCACTTCTTCATCTTACCCGAGCTGTGCATTTGACCAGGAACACACCGTCCAAGGCAATGTATGGTTCACCAACCATGCCTTTATCTAGTTCATCATCCACGAAAGGCCAGGAACAGTCTGATTCCTCAGTATCATTATTCATTTCAAAATCAGAAACCACTCTTGCCATTCCAGAAAAAAAAATGTAATTATCTGGTACACAGTCTCTTCCACCTGTCCACCAGTCATGTTCAGAAGCTTAACATTTGCATATGTCACAGTTTGACAAAAAAAAGTGTAAATTGGCCATGTGTTACAAACTAACCAATCAGCTATCATGGTAGAAGCGGGTTGACATCGATTTTAAGTACAAAAACTGAATTTTAGGGGCATATGCACAGCAAAGTCGACATCACCTTATTATGGCACAACGGTTAAAAGTCATAGTACATCTTTCTTTCTAAACCAGGCAGCGGTTCGAATCCTGCTGGTTACAAAGCACTTCTTAAGTGTAAATTATTCCAGAGGCATAGCAAATTGGATACTAAACTATTTCTCTCATATACACACACACACATACATATATATATATATATATATATATATATATATATATATATATATATATATATATATATATATATATATATATATATATATATATATATATATATATATATATATATATATATATATATATATATATATATATATATATATATATATATGTATATATTGTATGTATATATATATATGTATGTGTGTGTGTGTGTGTGTGGGTGGGTGTGGTGTGGAAATGTGGGTGTGGGTGGGTAATGTGTGTGTGTATATATAATAAAATGTTTAATATATATATATATATATATATATATATATATATATATGTATATTTATGTATATATATATATATATATATATATATATATATATATATATATATATATATATATATATATATATATATATATATATATATATACATATTGTTTGTACCATTGAACATAAACATCGTCAGTATATTGCTGGTGCACTTGAAGACATGTTACCCAGTTTCCCGAGAGTACATTAACACGATTTCTCAAAAACTGACGCACCTCAGAGGAGGAACTGTGCAGCTGCCCAAAATAAACGATGCCTACGTAAATGTTTGATACTGAAATCACTCCAGACCAGCAGACCTAGAGGGCAACATCCGGCTAACAACTTACTATAATAAGAAAATTTTTAACCTAACAATAAAAAAATAACCAGACTTAGCGAAATAGCGACTGGGGGGAGGGCCGATGTCATATACCAGTACATGTTACGTCAGACAAGAAGCTGTAAACTCCGGACAGCAACACACACGAGTGAGTGCACCACAACCCTTTCACGTCGCCTGACATGAAGATATCTATAATCAGGAACGTCCAAAAACCACTCATGCAACACCATGGAAACCGTTAACGAGATAAACATTGTCAAAAATACGATAATCTTGCCGGGCGTACATATAAAAGAGGCTTTATATATTTCCTCGAACAGACCTGAGATAAATATACAAGTTGGTTGGTACATCCATTCCATTACCCTACAATATTCTTTATTTTACTTCTGTGATTTACGTACACACGTTATCAAAATGATCAATACGATTACCTCTTATTTACCACTGTGTATGAATGTCAATGGGTTTGGGCTAAAACATTTCAATTAGTTATTCGCTCAAGTGTTATGTAATAGCATTTCGTTTTTGAATCTGCCATCCCGTTTAAATTACTAATGGTTTTAACGACCTAACCATATAATAGGGTGACCTCTTGTGGCTTTAGATGCGGGTAGAGTTTAAGCTTTTTAATGCAACTGCAATTCAATTTTCATTATTTCTTTATTATTTAAAGCAGACTTAGGCGCCAGAACTATAGATTTTAGTAAAAAAAGCACAAAGTTAACTGGAACGTTGTAGGTATGTATAAATGCAGTGGCTGAAAATTTTTACGTAATTTGGAAACATTCTGTCCAAGCTCCAAGAAAGAGAACGATCCTTCGTGATTATTATAGAGTATATATACAGGGTGTAACACGAGTTTATGCAAATATTTTGGAAAATGAAAGAAAAAGTCATTCTGAGTAGAAAATGTTTTATAAACATATGCATTTTAAGGCTTCGTTTGTCGTATTAGCTATGGAAGGGTAGGGGGAAATTTAAAATAACCGTTATTCATGGCGCTGCGCTGTCATATCGATGGACTATCGGTTAGTAACGGGAGGTGGTCGCAGTAACCTGGGATGTGGAGGGGTGGGGGGATGAAGTGAATAAGGGAAGTGGATTGATAGCCTTTTAATTATGATTCTTTTTCTTTCAAGAAATCTCATTTCAACCATTATTTAACACCTGTAACATATGGCTTTACGTATTAAGTAGTGTAACTGTTGCTGAGCAACATCCGTTTGTGATCGTTGAATTCTAGTGCGCTCTGCCCTGCCGCCTGGTCACGAAATTGTTGAATCAGGAATCATGACTAGGTCTACGCCCATGACTCGTGTCTGATGAATATTTAGATGGAGAGGGAGAGACTTTTAAAATACATTTGAAATCTTGATAGGTGTCTAATGAATAAATCTGCCTTTGATGGAGGGGAAACTTAATTAGGCTTACTTTTTTTTATCGATGTCCAATAAATACCACTGATAGGGAGGGAAAGTGATTAAATGATGCATCCATTTTTTTGCTTCAAAATCTAAATAATACACTTGACTGGGAGGTACTTTAATCACATAGGGCCAATCGTTCCATCCTCCTCCTCCATGCTCCCCCCTCCCCCTACATCAGAGACTGCTCCGACCTCCCTTTCCCAACCTCCATCGCATGAAAGCAGCGCTATGATAACGGTTATTTTAAAATCTCCCTCACCGACAAACGGAGCCTTAAAATGTGTATGTTTATAGAACATTTTCTTCTCAGAATGACTTTTCTATCATTTCCCAAAATATTTGCGTAAACTCGTGTTACACCCTTTATAAAATTAATAAATTATATATATATATATATATATATATATATATATATATATATATATATATATATATATATATATATATATATATATATATATATATATATATATATATATATATATATATATATATATATATATATATATATATACATAATATATAATATATGAAGATAAAAAGGCCCATGAAACACTGTATGAACGTTTCAACCATATAGGATAAATGATCGGGGTTTAGACACATGGGTGTCAGAATTTTCACTTTTCACTCGATATTTAATTGGAGAAATAAAAAAATAAACCTTTAAGAAAACCTTTCAAAAGGTCGAAGCTTCATTAACAAAATGAGCTATAGGAAACTGCTATACGAAGTAAAATAAGCATGTGAAGTCTTCGTAAAATAGATGTTGAAGGCAATCTTGAATCCACTATGGCGTCTTTCCAAATGTTGAGACAAAATTTAGAGGCGATTGGACACTCCCTTCCCAGCGCTCATTTAACGGCGCACTGACACTAATTGCGTATATATGTAATGTTTATAGATATCATTCAAGATTTTAGTTGTAATCAGCACGATAAAACATTTTGTTGCCTATACTAGTTTAAGTATGAGACACGGAATTCCCGCCTGTCAAGTGGTTGAGCTGAAATGCATTTTTACCTTTAATCCGTAGTTTTATCCTCACTGACATCACAACTGAAGTTCCACAGTCCAATTTGATTGTAATTATGCACAGTTTGTTCTCAATTCACTCACAATACCACTTAAAATGCGTGAGAATGTTTGTTTACAGTACTTTACTCCAACAAAGTGGCGAAACTGTGGCGGGAACAATTTTCCAGTCTTATTGTGCATCTGGCTGCCACAAACATCCGAGAGCGGACGACACATTGGTGAACTGTTTACGATAGAAATGTAGTATTTTGTTGTTAGGACTTTTCATTTATTTAAGTCCATATTACTATGTATACTTCTGAGACATGTAATGTGTACATAGTGTTACCACTTTGGCAAAAATGCAAGAAAGTTGAGTATGACAATTTATCTAGAACTGGTTAGAGAGTCTAAGATACCATAACATCAAAATACAGTACTGAAATAAAGGTTTTAAATCCAAAATTATTACTGAAAACACATTTATATATGACAAAACTTACACTGTGTATGTGATATATATATTACACTGTATATATATATATATATAATATAAAATATTGGAATGTGTGTCTTGAAAAATCAGTTATTGGTTAATTTCGTAATGTTGCACAGCCCTGCAGGCCAAGAATACGTTGTAATTTGTCTCTTGAAGCCAAGAGTTAACCTCAAAGACAGACGTTAATTAATCAAAGGTCGCCAGTTAAGGGGTAATTAACCTTAACAAAGAATATTCAAGGAATAAAGACTTTATGATAAACATCACCAACGGCGGACGCAGAAAAAAATCTCTACCTGTTAAGATGGTATTAAATAAAAAAAAACACACACAACGGTTCTCCCCAAACAGTGAGCGCTAGGCATAACGAATACCAGAGTATTAAAAAATTACTTGCTTGCCTAAATCCCCGAGACTTACTGGGACAATTCGGCTAACGCTAGCAATGTAATAATATGGCTTAATCTAGACTTCGCAATAGCATATCCTGTAAGTGGTGGCTGGAGAATGAAACAAAGAAACCAGAAATACAGAAAAGTTATTAGTCAATCGACGTCTTTAACAAGAATCGGACTTACCTTGAACATCGAGTCGTTTGGGTACAACGGACCTCAAGTCTTGATACTAGCAGTCTTCCCAATTCACTAGTTAAATAGACGTAGGAGCAAAAGTTGAGTAAAGGAACAAAGAAGACCGTTTTAAGTCCTCGTTCATGGCCTGTCTCTCTCTGACCTGCATGCGCGTTCCCGCAAGGTGAGGTGGCCTCTTGACACGCCGCCCAAGGCACTCCGATGACAAAGACATCGAATGCATAGAGTAAAGGGAAAGATAGCTTAAGGCCACCATTACTAGAGACTATTGAGTGAAAACCCTCTCTGAGGTTTAGGTCCCTAATGCCATAGGCATATTTTGTTTTTTGAACTACCAAGCCTATGCACGGGCGCCATCTGTCTCTGCTGTGATTGTTATTTTGAATTGCCTGGCCTACCTAGTGGACAGAGATGTTTCTGTCGAGGTCAATCTGACTAATATTCCTACACCTAAATACATCGAGGGGCAGTAAATTTAGCAGTATATATATTTTATATATATATATATATATATATATATATATATATATATATATATATATATATATATATATATATATACACGGCTAAATCTAATATATATTAATAAATAAAAAAGGAAAATGCGAAAAATAGCTACATCGTAATGTTCACAGCAAAAGCGTTGAAATTTGTCTCAGGAATCTGGTTTGCTCCAACAACAAGTATTTAAAAATTAATTATAATGAACATGTAATACATTTACTCAATTTATAACCTTATTCTGGTGTTTAGCTACCTAGTTATTTAAATATTATCTAGCGCTCTGGCGTCCCGAAAATTGGCTAGAGTTCCCCGTCCAAGCCCCGAAACGCGCCAGCGTTTGCCACTGATGTCAAGGAAACGGTGTCAGCGTCTACGGGTACAAATATTGCAGATTTAACATAGGAAATGGGCAGCTTGTTTACACAAGTGACTCGGCAAATATCGAGATGGCGTCATTCGTCCACTTTCAAAGTGTTTTAAGTAAAAGTTTCGAGAGCGTCATGGGCGGTAAGTTAGCACCACGCACGGCTAAATCTTAACGAGCCTCTGTTTAAACGGAAAAATGCCATTATTTCGTAATTTAGGAGAAAATTGTTACTTTGATAGGAACGTAGCGGTCTCGGCGTGTTGTGTAGAGGGGGCACAAGTCTCACTGATGCTGATGGGGGCGCGTTCGAATGCATTTTCTGGAAGTGTCCGAACAGCGGACGAATGCTGCAGTGTCTCACGCTCCGAGCTTTTACCCTATTCGATTATTTCCTTCTGTGCCGCTGCTCACTGGTGAACAAGACCACAGAAGGAAGTGCTCGAAATATATGGTTGAAACGTTCATACAGTGTTTTATGGGCCTTTTTATCTTCATGTTATATTGTTGTATTATAGTAAATACATATCATATATATATATAATATATATATATATATATATATATATATATATATATATATATATATATATATATATATATATATATATATATATATATATATATATATATATATATATATATATATATATATATAACTGAATCACGAAAATATGGAATATATATGAATATATAAATAAAGATAAATTCATATAAGGAAACGGACACACTATATAGCACTCCAGTGTTTCCGTTTTATTATATATTTTATATATATATATATATATATATATATATATATATATATATATATATATATATATATATATATATATATATATATATACAGTACATACCTGCCTAGGACAGATAAAACAAATTCATTTCAGAAAAATTATCACGCAATTACGTCATGGAAACTTCTATGTCTCGAATAAAAGTAAAGAAAAAGTGATTAATATATATGGAGACACTAAGCTTTATCAAACATTATAACGACTTCGGCTGTGAATAATGATGCACAAGATGGCATTTAATTAACAAGTGAATCGCATCTGATCTTCATTATCATAACATTGAGAAGAAAAATCCACTAAAACGACTACCACGTTCTTTATTTCTTTGTATTCTTATGAAGTGTTTAGTTAAAGACTCTGGAGATTAAACTGATATAATTAATGGCACAAGATTATTTGCCTCAGTCACCTCTTGGTGGTCTCTCTCTCTCTCTCTCTCTCTCTCTCTCTCTCTCTCTCTCTCTCTCTCTCTCTCTCTCTCTGTTGGAAAGATAATATCCCAAAAACCCCAAGAACAGTATCCCCCAAGGAAAAACTACTGCAAATTAAAATGAGTAGATATAGGGCTGGTATAAAAACTGTTATAATTTGACATATATATATATATATAGGAATTGTAAGTTTCTCGGTAGGTCGAAGGGGCAGCATTACAGGTAATGAATTCAGCTTAACCTTTCCAAAATCAACCAAAGTACTTTCAAGAGTTGCATTTCTTCCTGCATGAATATTTGGTTTGAGGTAATTTACGCTTATTTTAGAACAGTAAACGGAAAAAGGGTATTGTAAGATTACCTATTAGGGCATAAATTGCTTACATTTAGGTCAAAATTTCTGGAACTACTTTAAATGTTCTATTAAAGAAGAAGCGCTAAGAATTTGGCAGTATTTCTGTGCTTACAACAAATCAAAATCTAAAAAAAAAAAAACTCTTACCTTAAGCCTTTGAATCTTGCAATAATATATTCTCATTATCAGCCATTTTAATACCATTATCGGGTATAACATAATATTCAGCATATGGCAGCGTACGCTACAGTTACTACTAATAATAATGTTTTGGCGTCCATAGCTCCTAATATCTTACCTCAGATAATGAAGGGAGCGTTTCTCCACAGCTGCGTTTTCTGATTTTGAGTTACAACTTATGTGATGATAAAAGGCTGTCTTTCTCTTGCACAATTCTTTTGGACTTCTAGAAACATTTTATATCTTCACATTCGCACGACAATAAACCATTTTCCGAAACTTCCAGCTTCACAAAAATATATCCTTCGTATGCGAAACTGACTTGTTCTTTGTTACTAACAAATAACTTCACCTTCTGTGGGCGACAGCAAAATGCGAACTACAGTTGAGCTGATTGAAACGCCTCGCAGAAGCTCTAGTTCTTGAGTAAACCACTTATTGAAGGTTTAGCTATGAAACAACCATCAGCCGATACTACCAAACAAGTGAACTACTGTATGTACTCTGCAGAAGAGTTTAGTATTTGTACTTTCTAGATATGTTATGGGATAAAATAATTCTCATTTTAATGAGGAATGGCGTCTTATGTGATCCCAGGGAGTCGGTGATTGGGGATTTTGTCCTTGTACGTGTGAGGGGGGGGTGGTTATCCGTCGGGGATTTTGTCCAAGTATCTTGAACTTTCCCCTTTCGCTTTCTTTATCCACTTACAACCCTCGACGCTCACTTCTTGTTGTACAAACATTTGTAAACAGTATTACGAAATTTACCATGTCACTTCTAAATAACTGTTAATCCACGAAACCGGTGCCATGAAAAATGGAGGGCCCAACTAACCTTACATATCTGGTCCAAAAACCCTACGATAAAAGCTGAAACGCAACTCTATATCTTAAAGTCGCACAGCAATTTTTTTCACTAATTACACTGAATTATGTTAATTACACACATCCATATATGTATATATTATGTTACGATTAATATATATATATATATATATATATATATATATATATATATATATATATATATATATATATATATATATATATATATATATATATATATATATATATGTATGTGTGTGTGTGTGTGTGTGTGTGTGTGTTTAAAATACATAAATATAAGATATAAGAGTATATGGGTTAAAAGCATATAAATATGCAAATTTATTCTATGAATAACTTGCTCCCAACATAAAAGAAGGTACTAGAATATGGAATACAATCCAGCATTAATTTGTGGGATGAAGAAGCGACGCATCCCACATAGTCTTTAGAGCACAAAGAAGAGGAAGAGCAGGAAAAGCGAGACACAAATTCGAGCACATTCTCGATCTTCTCTTGAGACTTGTAGGTCGCTTCTTCACTATACATACCGCGATCTTCACTGGGCTCTCGCTGTAGAATAAAATATTAGATTCTATTTCCATTCACGAGTTTCATTGTGTCGTTGCGCCACGCAAACAATCTAGTGTCTGGAGTCTAGACGAATGCGGCTCTCTCTCTCTCTCTCTCTATTTCTGAAGCATCCATTTTCCTTTCCTATCTGTTTTTTTTTTTTTTTCTGTCGTAGCAGGTACCTTATTCTATGTATTAAATATTCCTATTTTCAATTATGTTATTTGTACTTCATAAGACAGCGCCTTTATGCCGTTTGTAAATATATATGCTCATGTACATATATGTATAATATATGTATGCATTTATATATATATATATATATATATATATATATATATATATATATATATATATATATATATATATATATATATATATAAATGTTCCTATGTCAATTGAAAATGTTCCTATAGTCAATTAATAAAAGGAACAGAGCTCGCAGTGCACGTGGGAGGTATGTTGAAATAACATGAACGCACTCAGTTATTATTCAAAACTTGTGACCTCTGATATATATATTATATATATATATATATATATATATATATATATATATATATATATATATATATATATATATATATATATATATAATGCGTTATAATGAGGAGTCTTGGTTATCATGTATTATTCAATTTACATAATTTTTATGGCCCTGCAAACCAAGATTACATAACCTGCCATAAGAGGAAGCGAAAAACAGTTAACTTTCAAAGACAGTTGTTAATTGGCCAAAGGTCGCCAGTTCGATCGTTATTAACCTTAACAAAGAATATTTGAGATGAATTTGATTTTAAGTCATTTTTCGGTAAACTTTCGGAGGCATATGTGTATCGATTTAACAATTAAAAAAAAAAAAAAAGCCCTAGGTATTTTACAGACCAATAATGGGGTTGAGCTAACAATAAAATAATGGGCTTAATCTAGGTTTCGTGAACACAGGTCGAGTGGTGGCTGAAGGGGGAACTGTTAGGAAATTTGAAATAAGAAAACAATGTTAAAAGAATGGGCTTCTGAAGTTTTGTTGAAACAAAAGTCGACTTTACCTTAGGCCGAACGTTGTGCGATTTCAACGAACGTGGATTATCCATTGGGTTTCTTCACTTCACTAATAGAATAATAGACAAAGATGGAAGAGGTCCAACTGGACGTGTTATCTCGGAAAGCTTGGTCTCTCACTGTCGTTAGCAGCGGATTTCTGACCAGTCTGAGCCTAGGTTTGAACAGTCCCACCAGGTGTCCACGTTCTTGTTTTCAAAACATGCCGAATGAAGGCATTGTCTGCTAAAGGAAAACAGAGCCTTAGGACCATATATATATTTATATATATATATATATATATATATTATATATATATATATATATATAAAAATATATATATATACTCCTTTATCAATGGGATATTTTATATGTTAAGTTCATAATATATATTCAAAATACTGATATATATAGACATATATATTTATATATATATATATATATTTTATAATCAAACATATTATATATGAATATGCAGTAATATTGTATAAAATGTGTGTGTGTGTGTGTGTGTGTGTGTGTGTGTATGTATATATATAAATTTGTGTGGGTCATTTCTGTACATTCCATATGCATTTACTCCTATTTTTCTGACGACAAAAATTCCCTTTTCTGAAATATCACAAAAAATGTCGGAAACTCCAACGCTTCCGGCAGAGGAAGGCTTTTGATCGAACAGGGGGACCAGCATTCCTCTCAATCTTCTGTACAATAACACTCTTCGCAATGGTACATAGCAATATTGATACCGCGAAAGACGCCTACTGCCTTCATGAAAAGGCGAAGGATTTAATGTACTTTTCTTTTCTCCATTTCCACTTTATATTTTAACCAGTTGATGCTTCACAGCGGCTAGAATAGAGAGAAATACAGATGGTAAAAATACTTTTCACGATATTTTTGTTTCTTTTCCTCAGGAACTTCCACCAGCGGAATAGTGCTTTTATTTATTAAATTCTATACTACTGTAATAATGTTTCTGAATCAATTATAAGATCTACCTCGTGTAGCGTATTTGCACAGGATTAAACCCTGCTGATAGACAATGGATATTTAAAAATTCTACATTGCACATTTTTTCAGGAATAAAAAAACAAGTAGAAGCCAACGCGTCAGCAAGAGGATATAAGAGAGAGAGAAAAAGCGGTAATCGAACTAGAGAAAAAAATATTTAGTGAATAACTAGACAATATTTAAACCTTGCTAATCCCCAGAGCCTCAGACCCTGGAACTTGAAAGAAAGCGTTTCTTGTTTATTAATGTTGGAACACGTCGCCTGTAACACTTGACTTATTGTCCGTATTGGGTCAGTCACTTCATGCACGACAATTTCTTGGTTATTTTTTAATGATCAAGTTTCTGTCTTTACCTCTTATAACTTTGCAGGTAGAATTTATGTCAAAACGAATGAGAATTATTCTCTCTCTCTCTTCTCTCTCTCTCTCTCTCTCTCTCTCTCTCTCTCTCTCTCTCTCTCTCTCTTAGTTTTAACACTGACTTGTCTTTTTCCAT
The DNA here is from genome assembly GCF_040412425.1 of Macrobrachium rosenbergii. Taxonomy (NCBI): domain Eukaryota; kingdom Metazoa; phylum Arthropoda; class Malacostraca; order Decapoda; family Palaemonidae; genus Macrobrachium; species Macrobrachium rosenbergii. Next base: position 17,511,689 of record NC_089788.1, on the reverse strand, counting down.
ATATTCCATGACATATTCTTTGATTTCTGCAAGTTGCCATATTTATGGAACATGGACCAAAAGGGGGTTGATTTGAATGACAAACAGCGTATTTTCTTATGTGCAGAGGCACGAATGGAAAACATACTCCTATCATCTGATACTTTATTGTAGTGAAAGTAGAGATTGTTTTTCTTTCGTCCATTTTGAGGGCTGAGGTATTGTTTTCCATAACAAACTTCAGTACAGCTGTGCCTTTGCTAGGCACAGTTACACACACACACACACACACACACACACACACATCATATATATATATAATTATATATAATATATATATATATATATATATATATATATATATATATATATATATATATATATAATAAACAAATACGCTAAATTTAATAAAAAATATATATATATAATAAACAAATACGCTAAATTTAACCAAAAATGTCTTCTGTATCTTTAAAAAGAGGAGTGAGGCATTGTTGTAAGGCTATTTTTCTTTTTCTGTCTTAAATAAGGTTTGTGAAGGCTAGTTCATCCTAAAATAAGGTTCAAATAAGTGGGAAGGATTTTTATGCTGCAAAACGATGCAACCTGTAAATTGAAAAACCTTATTATCATTGATCGTTTAGAGATCCTTTAACTCTAAGTTTAACCTCTACGGTCTTGCTCTGGTATTGCGATGTCAGATACTTATCTCAAGTAATCAATGAATCAATAAAGTATGGTTCTGAGTTATATATGTATATCCTAGTATACACGGTCGTCTAGAACATAACCGCAGCTGCTAAAACTAACGCATTTACAACAGCATGAAAACATACGCACACTTTATTTACAATCCTACATAGTAGACAGACAAAGGAAAAACTGTAGCGAAAAAAGTGGCAATGATCTAAATCTGAACAGATAAGGTCAGACTAAGTAATCAAATGAGATGGATTAAAGTCTCAAAAACCGAAAAATTATAATTTTAAAAGGATTAAGCAATTAGTATTAAACGATATATCAGGAAATATACTGTAGGTAATTCGAGTATCTAGATTGAATTGAGTACGGTGGTAGAATAGACAGAGTTACAAATTGTCCCTGAGGCAAAAAACTCAAGTTATGAATACTTAAGATGGCTGGATAGATGCTGGAGCAAGTAGAAGTCAAGTGTTCAATTCACTGGTTACCATAGAATTTGAAGCATGAGGATCTTTCCGTAAGGTGATATTTCTTTGGCATGAGCTCAACAGTACATACTCCACGGAGGAAAGAAAGTGCAAGTTTCAATAAGGAGTTAGAGACTAAAGCAAACCACAGGAACAATTCTATCCATAAACTGCTCAAGTAACCATGCAAAGAGGACGCTTAAGACCAACGACCCTGTCAGTTTTCCGAGAATGAAGATTCCTTCAGCATTATATTGGTAAAAGATAAGCATAGGAGCAACATCCAAGAGTGTACAATTAATGTAGACAGAGGTGAAGAAAATGAGAAAGCAATCAGGAGACACTAAAAGTGAATAAGATAAGCTCTGTAGGAGTGATTCAAAGAATATGCGGTAAAAATATATCAAAGATACTGATGAACCCTCATGCCAGTGAGGAGCATGCATTGGGTATACAGTAGAGTCATCTGTTCCACTCATTTGGTGGGAGAGATGTGGTGGTTATTAGTGTGAAGGGGTAAAAGGCATCTAAAGTAGTATTGTGATATTGAAGTTTCAAAGGATGGTGCAGAAATTTGCTGTCCATTGTAAAAGAACAGAATATTGGTAAAAGTCAGAAAGAATGATTTTACCAGATGGAATCAAAAATAGTACTTTTTACGTATGGAAGTATGATTCTCAAGCATTCTGTTGTCCTTAATTTCTGCCCAATAAGGACGCCCATTTCAAATTGGCTTTGGTGCATCATTACGATATAGAACTGTAAGACAAATGCTGAATAAGAATCTTTACTATCTGACGTGCCTTCTAAGAGTCTCCTTTAGAATTAACGGCCCAGACAAGAATGCCTTTGACATCCCACCCTAGTTCCTTCTATAGAGTAAAAACCTAGATAAGTTTGCCTTAGACAGCTGTTCCCAATTGCCTTTTCTACTATCAAAGACTCAGAAAAGTTTGCTGTGACATCATTCCGAATGCCTTCTGTAGAGCTAAAGTCCCCGGCAAGTTTGGTTTTGACATCCATTCCTCCCCTCCCCACAATAAAACTTTGCCCCTTGACATCCTTTCAATGAACCTTCACAAGATTGATTGCCCCAGAAAACTTCTCCTTTGACATTCTTTCCAAAACCAAAAAACTGCGCCTTTGATATCCATTCCCGATATATTTTCTAAAGGCCAAGATCTAGACAGCTTTGCTTTTGAAACCCTTTCCAAGTGTCCTCACTATGGTTGTATACCCAGAATGCTTTGCCTTTGACATCCCTTCCAAGTGTCTTCATCAAGGCAGCAGCCACAGAAAGCTTTGATTTTCCATCCCTTCCAAGTGACCTTACTAGATTCAAAGACATTCCTTTCACGTGCCTTCATGAGATTCAAAAACCCAGACAATTTTGCCTTTCAATCGCTTCAGAGCACACTCATTAAACTTAAACATCAAACAACTTTGAACCTCACCAGTCTCAACTTTTTGAGGTGCCATTTCTCGTTGCAGAGTGCTATTTTGACTTTCGTTTCTCCCATCCTGCCTACAGTCCTTTAAGCAATGTCTTCTGAGAATTGTTCTTTCTCTAGAACTTTATGAAGGTTTTATGGTACTATGTAAAATAAACTGTTCCTAGGTTTATTAACATTTCTCTTTGAGGGAGGAGAAAAAACGACCTAGAGAGTGCCGGACACATTGAATGAAAGAGGTACAAGGAAGATAGGGTTTTAGTACCCATGAAGCTCGAAAGTACATGCGAGATACAGGTGAACGACAATGTGTGGCAGTGTGTGTGGAAACTTGACGGGCAGTTAATAAGCCACCTGTAAAGTGATTATGATACAGCACATTAATGCTGATACAGGTCATTCTTCTGTAATTCAAATATCCATCTCTAGCCAGTAACTAGTTATACCTGACAGTGGGTAATGGCTGTCAACAAATGTATTTTACTTTATTCATAAATGGACTGCCTTTAAGAAACGTAGCTTTTCTCTATTAAAAACAAAGCGTGATAGCTGAAAAAAGTAATTCTAGATTGTAACAGTCAAGTGAGTTTTGTGTGTAGAGTGCAAATAATCGAACGGGAGAGAAATATATAGGTAAATATATAGAGATATATATATATATATATATGCGGCAAATTATTATACTATGGATATATAAATGAATTTGGGTTTTTTTTTTTTTCTTAAAGATATATAGTGGCTGGTCCCAGTATATATATTTTTCAGAAAAACTACTGTTGGCTTCTGGTCTGGAAGCAGGCCTCACTATGACCGACAGTTTATCACAGTGATATACATTAACTTGTCCTTGAAGGTGGACCAGAGGGTGTTTCTTTTATTTGGCTTATTGTATTCGAAACGTATTCATCTCTACATAATTCTTTATTTCCAACGAGGGTTCGTAATAAAAAGCTTTATTACATCATCAGGGAATCTGTTAAATAATGAATAAAATTACTTTAAAAATTGCTCTTAAAATCAATAAAATCCATAAAATACTTCAGAGTTAAAATACAAGAGAAAAAAAGAAAAAACAAAAAAAAAAAAAGACAGAGAAGAAAATCAAAAACCGCTAACCAACCTTATACCAAGAAGGCAGAAGACAGAATGCATAAGAAAAGTTTCAGGTACAGCTGAGAGGAGAGGTCTGGGTATTTAACTGGGAACTAGTTGTTTAATAAATAATGATTCCAGGATAGGCAGTTTAATAATTAGTGATTTGGCCTATGATACAGAAATCGTTTCTATCAATATATGTTTTACAAATTTTCGAATGGTTTCTTATGCTTGAATGCTCGGGATTGGAAGTTTACAGCCAGTCCGAAAACGTTTTAAATTTACTAGGGATATGGATTTTTAATACTTCTGTTTTTAGAAAGAAGACTTTTACTGGTTTAGGATCCAATTACTATAGTTCTTGTTTTTATGACTTCAAACTGAACTCTATTTTTACTCTCCTCCACAGGGCTTTTTATTACATCGAACTGGCAATCCTTCCATCAAGAAATTGGTTTCCTTTCTGCATATTTTTGAATAATTGCTTCCCACAGAACTTGTTTTTAAAAAGCCCGCATGTTTCTTAACAAACAATTCATGAATATCGCTAAACCTTGTACAGTACCAAAATTAGCTTTTATGCCAAATTTCCATTTTTACATGATGATTCTTTTCGACAAAGGTTTCACAAATTGTTCATAAACATTATGGTGCCATTAATCTAAAATTTTCCTAAAAATCCACTAACAATTGGTTCCTTTTTCAGATACAAAGATCGATTAAACCCTCTTTTGACCTCTAACGTGGTATATAATCCTTGCCCTAAGTGTAACTCTGGGACATATGTCGGATCCACGACTAAGGTTACTGAGGGTCAGAATCGACTCTCATCGGGGATTAAGTTTTCGGACTGGCTGTAGGCTCTCCAATCCCGAGCATTCAAGAATAAGAAACCATTCGAAAATTTGTAAAACATATATTGATAGAAACGATTTTGTATCATAGGCCAAACAACAAATGTATGCGAACTGCCTATCCTGGAATCATTATTTATTAAACAACTAGTTTTTCAGTTAAATACCCAGTTCCTCCTCCACTCAGCTGTACCTGAGTTAATTTTCTTATGCATTCTGTCTTCTGCCTTCTTGGTATAAGGTTGGTTAGCGGTCTTTGATTTTGCTTCTGTCTTTTTTTTTTTTTTTTTTCGGTTTTTATCTTGTATTTTAACTGAAGTATTTTATGGATTTTATTGATTTTAAGAGCAATTTTTAAAGTAATTTTATTCATTATTTAACAGATTCCTGATGATGTAATAAAGCTTTTTATTACGAAACGTTGGAAATAAAGAATTATTAGAGATGAATACGTTTCCATGGTCCCTTAACTAATGTATATATATATATATATATATATATACTTATATACTATATATATATATATATATATATATATATATATATATATACTCGTATATAGTGAAATTTGAGAAAAAGTATGACAAGGAGTTTGTGACTAAAATAGAGAGGGGACTCTTTCCCAGCTAAACATTCAATATTATCCGTGTAGTACTGGTGCTATTTTTGAAGTATATATATATATATATATATCCAGATTATATATATATATAAATATATATATATATATATATATAATAATTTTTTTTGAGAGAGGCCAATGAGGTGCTGCTGTAGTCTTTGCCAATGATATGTCATTATTCACATTTAACAGGCTATGGACCATTGTATATATATATAAACCAAGATTATATATAATATATATATATATAGCCAATATTTATATAAAGATATATACGTTAATTATAATAGGTCGCCAGTTATATATTTTATATAAAAATAAATATACATACATTATATTGTATATGTATTCACTCACCCATCAAAACTCACTTGAGAGCTACACTCTAGACTTACTTTTTTCAGCTGTCACACTTTCATGCACTATCAACACCCATCTCTCTCTCTCTCTCTCTGATTGTGCTCTTACACACACACACACATAGCACACTAACATTCATTCTTTCTCATGCATTGACAACACATGCAGCTGCGTGCACAAACTAACAAACTCTCTCATTCTCTTTGCACATAATGCCTGTGATTATTTTATATTTGAAGAGATTTTTCTTTTTTGTACATAATGCATGTGATATTTTGTATTTGAACATTTTTGTACATGATTAATGTGATACTCTATATTTGAAGATATTTTTCTTTTTTGTACATAATGCATGTGATATTTTATATTTGAAGAGATTTTTCTTTTTTGTATCGACTTCAGCACTGAATATAAGATTTAATTTGACAAATGTCAGTTGCATTTTTTTCTTCCTTGCCTTTTTCCTTAAGGTAATGATAATTAAAGACTTTGGGTAATGTCGAAGACAAATTAAATGTGATCCTATTATAAGTAATAACCCCGTCAAAACGTAAACATTAAAGAAAACGGAGCTTCCACTCCCAGGTGACGTCAGCAAGTCTGCACGTGGGTTGACATGCATTCTTTGGATATGGGTGTATAGGTACAAAAAATGTTAAAATATATTTGGACACGGAATGGTAGCAATCAAATAAGTGCAGACACACACCAGTGAAGCAATGATCGTTGAAAGGTTGTATGCAGAATAAACAGAAAGATGAAAAACATTAATGACTTCTCTATTAATATCATAGCAATATAGAACAACAAAGAAATCAGGAAAATAGTTCAAAAAGAAAGAACAGCAAAGACGGTAAAAAAGGAAACGACAGAGAAAGAACGGGTTGAAAACCAAGTATACAAAATAAGAAAAGAGAGTGCCCCTTAACGAAGCACATAAATTTGAATAACTCTGTTAATAAAGATGCGGAATAAAACAAAAAACAGCCCAAACAAAACCGAGAACATCCAGACAAAGGAAAGGAAAACGATATAAAAATGCTAAAAAAAAAAATTAATAATAATAAATTCGTGCTTGCAAGTCATGAAAATTATTGTGGTGAATCAAAGCGAGATATAATATGATCAGATGCTACTTATGACGTCTCTCTATAGCCACTGAAACCTATAGAATAAATTTGCTGATGAAAGAAATTTCTGCAACATTCTCAGTGTCAGATTTGCTCCTATTTTTCTGACGAACAAAATTTATCGCTGTATTCCAGATTTCTGAAATATTAAAAACTATTTTTTTACCTCTGGCATTCCAATCCAACTTGTTGTTCTGTTCCAGTTCTTCATCACTAGGCATATTAGTCGAATAGGGGACCAGTTGATTCTCTCAATCTTCTGAATGCTATCATCAGAACTCTTTTCTTTGTGTTTACGGCATTCATACGTATAATACATGATACCGCGAACGCACGCACACATATATATATACATATATAAATTTATTTATTTATTTATATATACTTTTAGCTTTAGAGACACATCGGGTTCCTTTCAACAGAGACGGAGTTTAGCTATTTTAAAAAGAATCAACCACAAAGCAAAGCAGATGTAAAAAATAGATGGTAAAAATACCATTATATTTTATATATCTATATACTCATATATAATATATATAAATACTATATTTTATTTATTAAATTCTATACTGCTGTAATACTGTTTCTGAATCAATTGTAAGATCTACCTCGTGTAGCGTATTTGCACAGGATTAAACCCTGCTGATAGACAATGGATATTTAAAAATTCTACATTGCACATTTTTTCCGGAATAAAAAAAAAAAACAAGTAGAAGCCAACGCGTCAGCAAGAGGATATAAGAGAGAGAGAAAAAGCGGTAATCGAACTAGAGAAAAAATATTTAAAGTGAATAACTAGACAATATTTAAACCTTGCTAATCCCCAAGCCTCAGACCCTGGAACTTGAAAGAAAGGGTTTCTTGTTTATTAATGTTGAAACACATCGCCTGTAACACTTGACTTATTGTCCGTAATGGGTTCAGTCACTTCATGCACTATGATTTCTTGGTTATTTTTTAATGATCATGTTTCTGTCTTTACCCTTATAACTTTGCAGGTGGAATTTATGTCAAAACGAATGAGTTATTCTCTCCCTCTCTCTCTCTCTCTTACTTTTAACACTGACTTGTCTTTTTCCATATATTCCAGGGCATATTCTTTGATTTCTGCAAGTTGCCATATTTATGAAACATGGACCAAAATTTAAAACTTGATTTGAATGACAAACAACGTATTTTCTTATGTGCAGAGGCACGAATGGAAAATCATACTCCTATCATCTGATACTTTATTGTAGTGAAAGTAGAGATTGTTTATCTTTCGTCCTTTTTAAGAGATGAGGAATTGTTTTCCATAACAAACTTCAGTATTGCTGCGCTTTTCCTGAGGAAAAAAAAAAAATATCGTGAAAAGTATTTTTACCATCTATATTTCTCTGTATTCTAGCCACTGTGAAGCATCAACTGGTTAAAATGTAAAGTGGAAATGGAGGAAAGAAAAGTATATTAAATTCTTCGCCTTTTCATGAAGGCAGTAGGCGTCTTTTGGTATCTATCTATATATATATATATATATATATATATACATATATATATATATATATATATATATATATATATACATATATATATATATATATATATATATATATATATATATATATATATATATATATATATATATATATATATATATATATATATATATATATATATAGTACACACATATATATATATATATATATACAGTATATATATATATATATATATATATATATATATATATATATACATATAATAAAAACAAATATGCTAAATTTAACCAAAAATGTCTTCTGTATCTTTAAAAAGAGGAGTGAGGCATCATTGTAAGGCTATTTTTCTTTTTCTGTCTTAAATAAGGTTTGTGAAGGCTAGTTCATCCTAAAATAAGGTTCAAATAAGTGGGAAGGATTTTTATGCTGCAAAACGATGCAACCTGTAAATTGAAAAAACCTTATTATCATTGATCGTTTAGAGATCCTTTAACTCTAAGTTTAACCTCTACGGTCTTGCTCTGGTATTGCGATGTCAGATACTTATCTCAAGTAATCAATGAATCAATAAAGTATGGTTCTGAGTTATATATGTATATCCTAGTATACACGGTCGTCTAGAATATAACCGCAGCTGCTAAAACTAACGCATTTACAACAGCATGAAAACATACGCACACTTTATTTACAATCCTACATAGTAGACAGACAAAGGAAAAACTCTAGCGAAAAAAGTGGCAATGATCTAAATCTGAACAGATAAGGTCAGACTAAGTAATCAAATGAGATGGATTAAAGTCTCAAAAACCGAAAAATTATAATTTTAAAAGGATTAAGCAATTAGTATTACACGATATATCAGGAAATATACTGTAGGTAATTCGAGTATCTAGATTAAATTGAGTGTGGTGGTAGAATAGACAGATTTACAAATTGCCTCAGAGGTAAAAACTCAAGTTATGAATATTTAAGATGGCTGGATAGATGTTGGAGCAAGTAGAAGTCGAGTGTTCAAATCACTGGTTACCACAGAATTTGAGGCATGAGGGTGTTTTCGAGAGGTGATATTTCTTTGGGATGAGCCCAACAGTACATACTCCACGGAGGAAAGAAAGTGCAAGATTCAATAAGGAATTGGAGAGACTGAAGCAAACCACAGGAACAATTCTATCCATAAACTGCTCAAGTAACCATGCAAAGAGGACGCTTAAGACCAACGACCCTGTCAGTTTTCCGAGAATGAAGATTCCTTCAGCATTACTGGTAAAAGATAAGCATAGGATCAACATCCAAGAGTGTACAATTAATGTAGATAGAGGTGAAGAAAATGAGAAAGCAATCAGGAGACACTAAAAGTGAATAAGATAAGCTCTGTAGGAGTGATTCAAAGAATATGCGGTAAAAATATATCAAAGATACTGATGAACCCTCATGCCAGTGAGGAGCATGCATTGGGTATACAGTGGAGTCATCTGTTCCACTCATTTGGTGGGAGAGATGTGGTGGTTATTAGTGTGAAGGGGTAAAAGGCATCTAGTATTGTGATATTGAAGTTTCAAAGGATGGTGCAGAAATTTGCTGTGCCATTGTAAAAGAACAGAATATTGGTAAAAGTCAGAAAGAATGATTTTACCAGATGGAATCATAAAAAGAGTACTTTTTATGTATGGCAGTATGATTCTCAAGCATTCTGTTGTCCTTAATTTCTGCCCAGTAAGGATGCCAATTTCAAATTGGCTTTGCTGCATCATTACTGCACAGAACTGTAAGACAAATGCTGAATAAGAATCTTTACTATCTGACATGCCTTCCAAGTGTCTCCTTTAGAATTAACGGCCCAGACAAGAGTGCCTTTGACATCCCACCCTAGTTCCTTCTATAGAGTAAAAACCTAGATAAGTTTGCCTTAGACAGCTGTTCCCAATTGCCTTTTCTACTATCAAAGACTCAGAAAAGTTTGCTGTGACATCATTCCGAATGCCTTCTGTAGAGCTAAAGTCCCCGGCAAGTTTGGTTTTGACATCCATTCCTCCCCTCCCCACAATAAAAACTTTGCCCCTTGACATCCTTTCAATGAACCTTCACAAGATTGATTGCCCCAGAAAACTTCTCCTTTGACATTCTTCCAAAACCAAAAAAATGCGCCTTTGATATCCATTCCCGATATATTTTCTAAAGGCCAAGATCTAGACAGCTTAGCTTTTGAAACCCTTTCCAAGTGTCCTCACTATGGTTGTAGACCCAGAATGCTTTGCCTTTGACATCCCTCCCAAGTGTCTTCATCAAGGCAGCAGCCACAGAAAGCTTTGATTTGCCATCCCTTCCAAGTGACCTTACTAGATTCAAAGACTTAGATATCTTAGCCATCGACATTCCTTTCAGGTGCCTTCATGAGATTCAAAAACCCAGACAATTTTGCCTTTCAATCGCTTCAGAGCACACTCATTAAACTTAAACATCAAACAACTTTGAACCTCACCAGTCTCACCTTTTTAAGGGGTCATTTCTCGCTGCAGAGTGCTATTTTGACTTTCGTTTCTCCCATCCTGCCTACAGTCCTTTAAGCAATGTCTTCTGAGAATTGTTCTTTCTCTAGAACTTTATGAAGGTTTTATGGTACTATGTAAAATAAACTGTTCCTAGGTTTATTAACATTTCTCTTTGAGGGAGGAGAAAAAACGACCTAGAGAGTGCCGGATACATTGAGTTAAAGAGGTACAAGGGAGAAAGGGCTCTAGTACCCAAGAAGCTCGAAAGTACATGCGAGATACAGGTGAACGACAATGTGTGTGTGTGGAAACTTGACGGGCAGTTAATAAGCCACCTGTAAAGTGATTATGATACAGCACATTAATGCTAATACAGGTCATTCTTCTGTAATTCAAATATCCATCTCTAGCCAGTAACTAGTTATGCCTGACAGTGGGTAATGGCTGTCAACAAATGTACATCCAATCCAGTTAAAGCAGTGTCTAAAGGACTGGAGCGTGATAGCTGAAAAAACCATCTACAAACATGTGAGTTATTATAAGAGAAGATTTAATTTCAGAATAAATTGTACGTTTTCTGAGAATATTGTGTGATTGATATATATATGCAAATGCACAAATGTAAATCTTTAAATATCTTGTTTGTTATATTCTGGATTCTTTCCCAGCTAAACATATCTTATTAACAGATCCACCAGTCTAATACTATTTGAATTATTGCTTATATATATATAATACATGGATCTCACATCGGAAAATTAAACCTAATATTTTTTTTTGAGAGATCCTAAATGAAAAAGATTGAGAACATTTTTGAAGATAATAAATCAAAATGCTTTAACAGGCTTTGGTTATTAGTATAAAAATATTGTTATATAATAATGCATTCTTCCACTAATTGGTAATTTATATATATATATATATATTCCATATATATATATATAATTATATATATCATATATATACCTTCATATATACTGTTTGTGTATATATTTTATATAAAAATAAATATACATACATTATATTGTATATGTATTCACTCACCCATCAAAACTCACTAAATAAAGAGCTACATCTAGACTTACTTTTTCAGCTGTCACACTTTCATGCACTATCAACACCCACGCTTTTCTCTCTGTCTCTCTCTCTACTGATTAATTCTTTACACACACATAACATAGCGTTTAGCCATTCATTACTCATGATGGATTGACAAAGTTTTGCAGCTGCTATTTGCATTTAAACTAACAAACTCTCTCATTCTCTTTGCACATAATGCCTGTGATTATTTTATATTTGAAGAGATTTTTCTTTTTTGTACATAATGCATGTGATATTTTGTATTTGAGGAGTTTTTTCTTTTTTGTACATGATTAATGTGATACTCTATATTTGAAGATATTTTTCTTTTTTGTACATAATGCATGTGATATTTTATATTTGAAGAGATTTTTCTTTTTTGTATCGACTTCAGCACTGAATGAAAACAAATGTCAGTTGCATTTTTTCTTCCTTGCCTTTTTCCAAAGGTAATGATAATTAAAGACTTTGGGTAATCATGAAGACAAATTAAATGTGATCCTATTATAACCTATTTTCAAAATTTAAACATTAAAGAAAACTGCAACAGCTATCCCAGGTGACGTCAGCAAGGCGTGGGTTGACATGCTGATTCTTTGGATATGGGTGTATAGGTACAAAAAATGTTAAAATATATTTGGACACGGAATGGTAGCAATCAAATAAGTGCAGACACACACCAGTGAAGCAATGATCGTTGAAAGGTTGTATGCAGAATAAACAGAAAGATGAAAAACATTAATGACTTCTCTATTAACATCATAGCAATATAGAACAACAAAGAAATCAGGAAAATAGTTCAAAAAGAAAGAACAGCAAAGACGGTAAAAAAGGAAACGATAGAGAAAGAAGGGGTGACAACCAAGTATACAAAATAAGAAAAGAGAGTGCCCCATAATGAAGCACATAAATTTGAATAACTCTGTTAACAAAGATGCGGAATAAAACAAAAAACAGCCCAAACAAAAACGAGAACATCCAGACAAAGGAAAGGAAAACGACTGACAAAAATGCTAAAAAAAAAATTAATAATAATAGATTCGTGCTCACAAGTCATGAAAAATATTGTGGTGAATCAAAGCGAGATCTGTAATACTGATCAGATGCTACTTGCGACGTCTCTCTCTTAGCCACTGAAACCTTAGAATAAAGGCTGATGAAAGAAAAGCCTTCAACAGCTTGTCAGTGTCAGATGCTGCTTCCAGTGTTCCTCTACAGGAATAATTATTGTTATTTATCGCTGTATTCCAGATTTCTGATATATTAAAAAACTATTTTTTTTTTACCTCTGGCGTTCCAGTCCTACTTGTTGATCTGTTCACAGTTCTTCATCACTGGGGCATATTAGTGGAAATACGAGTATGTATCGATTCTGACTTGTAAGAATCCGTTGCGAATGGTATCATCAGAACTGCTTCTCTCTTTGTGTTTACGCACACTCATACGTACATGCATACATACATACCCGCACTCACGCACGCGCATGCACACACATATATACATATATATAATTTAATTATTTATTTATTTATACATACCCGCACTCAATCACGCGCATGCACACACATATATATATACATATATATAATTTAATTATTTATTTATTTATATATACTGCCTTAGCTTTAGAGACACAACCACTCTGTCGGTCGCGAGTTCGAATCTCCGACCGGCCAGTGAAGAACAAGAGGAATTTGTTTCTGGTGATAGAAATTAATTTCTCGCTATAATGTTGTTCGGATTCCACAATAAGCTGTAGGTTCCGTTGCTAGGTAACCAATTGGTTCTTTGCCACGTTAAAATAAATCTAATCCTTCGGGCCAGCCCTAGGAGAGCTGTTAATCAGCTCAGTGGTCTGGTTAAACTAAGATATACTTAATAGAATTTAGAGACACATCGGGTTCCTTTCAACAGAGACGGAGTTAAAGCTAATAAATAATAAAAAGAATAAACCACAAAGCAAAGCAGATGTAAAAACATCACCATTATATATATATATATATATATATATATATATATATATATATATATATATATATATATATATATATATATATATATATATATATATACTACCTTACCTTTTAGAGAAACATCGGTTTCCTTTCAACAGATGGATTTAAAGCGTATAACTAAGATAATTAACCATGATATATAGAGCTGGTGAAAAAAGGATATATATATATATATATATATATATATATATATATATATATATATATATATATATATATATATATATATACACATATATATATATAGATAGATAGATAGCTTTGGAGAAACATAGGTTTCCTTTCAACAGAGGTGGAATTAAGGCATATAAATAAAAAAAAAATTCATAAGATGCAAGCGGATGTAAAACAAATCCCACATTAAAGGAAATAATGAAAAAAAATGCTTAAAAACGAAAAGAGTAATCGCTTACGGAGATACCTAAGTTCATTCCGATCAGTATGTATGTAGACTATGTATAATTGTAAGTATGCGATTGCCTATGTATCATCATGCTGAATGAAAATGCTATATCGATGTGATCAAAAGACCTTCATGCCATAATGAGTAAAAGATTAATAAACGGGTAAATTAATCGGCTTCACGATAAACCTCTTTTGAAATTAGAGTGATATTGTCTAATGACTGAATAAACGATCAGCGTTTACCGATTAGAAATTTGAAATTTCTCTATCATTTTCATCGTTTTCCATTACTATTATTTGAAAAAATTCTGTTTGTCAATCAGCATGTGTCGAAATCCGATGGCACTATAAACTGGTAATTCAATAAGTAAAACTATCACTATTTCCTTAATATAAATATTATTGATATACAATGTTTTTCCATGGAATTCACTAATTACATCACAGCAAAATTGTCATAAGCATAATTTTTTACAAAAATTCCAAACCATCATTTTTGTATCTAAATGTATAGGAAGCTTTTCAGAAATATGAAATGCTAAATATCTCTCAAACATTGATATTTACATTAAAGTATATATATATTTTTAATTTACTTGGAAATGAAGAAAACGGAAGCACGTCAATTTTCACAGTGTACAATCTATCTCATTATAAACTCAAACGTCTCTTTACGTGTACAAATACACGCACGCACAAAGGAACACACACGCCTCTAACATACACTCATTACGCACATACACTATATATATGTGTGTGTGTGTAGCCTAATGCCTGTTGAGTAAGGTGGACTGCTGAAATATAAACTCAGTGAGTTGGGAGAATATTGGCCCTTTCCTCAACGCCGTGGGACAAGTATGAAATAACTTTGGAGTCCTCAGAGACGAAAATGTTACCTAAAAGTTGGAAGTCCTTTTTCCTTTTTAATGTCAGTTTCCTTTTCCTTTATCTTGAGGCCACTGAAACCACTTCATCTTTTTGACGGGACACGAGATGCAAACCACAAACCACAAACCACTTGACTCCTCATTGCAAAGCATTTGAAAGCTGGCAAATGGAGGTTTATATCTTCATCAGAAAAGACTATTGCAAACCCGTGTCTACAGAGTGATATTCGTATGAGTTATTCGAACTGGATTCGAGAAAAGGGGTAAAACTAAATCATATGAAAGCTTATGGGGTTAATATCACACCGAGAATGACTGTCTACTGTACGTGACAGGTTGGTATGAAGGTATGGAAACTTTATGATGCTCTACAAGCTGAGTGAAAATTAATGACTGCATTGTGTGTCAGATGCAGGTTATGATTAAGACTGCACTTGAAATGCTAATTGAATTGATACATCTGTGTCTTCTCCGCCTAAAAATATCCGATTTTCAAGGATGTTTAGGGATCCTTAAAGTCACTGAGGCACAAAGCAAACCTAATAATATTAAGCATGCAAAAATGGTAATTACTTGAGTCTCATTAAACATCTTTATCCAGTATATAACATTCTCTTGTTATCATGCCTCATACTTCTATTTTCATCTTCTAATTTTTCCTCCACTTTCCTATTCCTCTGATCGCCAGAGTTGGAATGAAAAAGGACACCCACTGACCTCAGAATCGCGTTTTACTTGAAACGAAGACTTTTTTTGCCCGAGGTGATCAGTACATTTCTCTTTGCAAATGAGTTTTTAGCACTGGAGCATTTGTTCATCACGCGTTCACATTTTTAGTTTTGTCTGTTTACCTAACTCTTGTTGTATCTTAGTTCTATTACAACAAAAGTTGTTTACTATTTTATTCATTATTTCAAAGTAAATAACAATCATACTGCATTTACCGTTAACGAGAACAAAAAATTTTCACAGAGCAGGAGTGTACAAAACAAACAAAAATGTAAAGTAAAGAAAGTTCAGTTAACAAAAGAATATTTTCATGCATTGGGGGCAATATCAGAAAGAAAAGAAACTAGTGTAAAATGTAACGGATAAAGCAAACCTGTTCCGTGCTATGCATACCCCTCTGAATGTTCCGCTCGCTCGCTCACTCTCATTAGGCTCGCTTCTCATTAGGCGGTCTCTCTCATTAATGTGATAAATAGAATCTAGAAAACTGTTTCACGAGTAGTTTCAGCTTCAGAGACCAATACATACATTCGCGTCGATTACACTACCAAACATTAGTCTTAAAAACGTAATTATACATACATACATACATACATACATACATACATACATACATACATATATATATGCATTATATACACACACACACACACACACACATATATACATATATATATATATATATATATATATATATATATATATATATATATATATATACACATATATTCATATATAAAATACAGTAAGGTTTTCGCCTCATAAGGGTGGTTCACAAAAAAAAAAAAAAAACCAAAGGACAATAATCCAGCCACACTTATGGTTAAACTGTTGAACTGTGGATGAAGCTCCTATACAAAAACTTCCACACTCCAAACAAACTGCTTCATGCACCCACAAAGGTGGTTTACAAGCAGCGTGCACATACACCCCATACACATACACATAGAGTACTGGTCCTTTGCTCTCGATCGATCATGCAAGGAAGGACACTCTTGCCTCCTGGATGTTGATGCTGCTCCTTTCCACCTCTTTGGTACCTCTTTGGCTCCATCCATCAATCCATCTCTTTCTAAGTCTCTACCCTCTTTCTGGATACATTTTGCTGCTTCTATTTCCGGGGCCCAGGCCTCTTTGGTCTAACCCATCAATCCATCTCTTTCTAGAGTCTTCCCCTCCTCCTCCTGCCTGCCGACATTTCTGAGTTTTATGTTCTTGTCACTAACCTTCCTTTCATCCTCTACGGTGTCCACATGAACAATCCATGCCAAAATTCTGATTCACCCTGTCATCTATACTACCCTTTAACACTCCTACAGATTTAATCCTTATGATTTATCATTTATGATTTTCATTTCTTATTTTACATGGCTTCGTATAGCGTTCAAGAATGTGTCCACGAAATATTATGCTAAAATTTGCCTTATTTCTCTGACAAATACTACATACGTAATTCATTTCTACAGCTTCTACCCTCTTTCTCCCATACATTTTTCACTTCTATTAGTCCGGGGGCCCAGGCCGGCTTTTTGGAAAGTCGTTGCAACCCCCTACAGAAAGCAACAGCTATGCTATTCTGGTAGATGTGTCCCTTGGTAACTTATTTAGGGTGCATGTAGACTTCTAAGGTGGCAGTAAGGCATGGTAAAGTCAGACTTTTGTACCTCTTTCGAAAAACAAGAGTTTGTGCAAGTGGAAAAATGATAAAATGTACCTTTGTTGTTCAGAGACTGCTAATAGTAAAATTAAGCAAATAAATCAGGATGAAATCTTTTTATATGAAAAAATATCAATATCTTAACCATAAAAATTGTTCTCTTGTTGAAAAAAAGGTATATCAAGATTTTACTATAGTGTTTTACCCATGTCCATATGGGGAGTTGAAGGTGTTGAGAACGCACTTCTTTGACTTAATGGATGATCACATAGATTAAAAATAAAGCCGGGGATTTTAATTCAGATGACTGATTCATACAGACGAAATGTCAAATCATACTCTTATGATTTATCATTTATGATTATCCTTTGTATTTTACTTTTAGCAAGTACCCTATTCACATGTTGACCTCATCAGGCGAACAAATTTAAAGGTTTGGAAAGTCATGCAAAAATGTAGTCTACTATGCAGATTATGGCATGTACTGACAAATACACACATTATTCATTAATAATAACAAAACTTATACAGTATACAAAATTTGAGGATATCTTACTACATACGTTCCAAAATATTAGCAAAATACAAATTTATATATGACATATGCACTTCTTAGCTCATAAAACGTAATGTTATATTCTATTATCCTGACTGACCATATAGTTTTGGAATATTGCATTTAAGTGATATTGTTATTACATCATTCATCACTTATCATTTATAAATGTCTTGGCATTTTACTTTGAGCAAATATCTCTTCCTATATCTCAGCATCATCAGGAAAACAATATAAAGGTTTACAGAGTCACAACAGGAAACACTGCCTTTGATTTGCTGTCTGTACTAACAAATGTATGTGTTGCTCACTGATCGTAAAAATGTAATATATTAAATAAACTAAAAATAAATAAATGTACAAATAAGAAAAAAAGGGGGCATTTTAATGCCTGCCCATATACTACAATGTTAGCAAAATACAAATCAAAACAAACAGACTCCTCAAAAATTAAAACATACTGGAAGATCAGTGGCCATATAGTTAATGTATTGTCATATAACTGGTTGACTGAGGTCAGTACCAAATTATACTGGTATGACTCATGTTTAATGGCTATCTCTAAATTTGCATCCTGAGTGAGTGCCACTTCTGACATATCAATGTTATCAGTCAAACAGATATCAAGATTTACAGTCAGGTTACAAAATAGTATTAAGTATTCAAACTGAATTAATGTTTAATCTGCAGCTTGTGTTGGCATATGCATATATCATTACTTGAAACCCTCAACTTAGTATATTCACCAAAACAGAACTCAGATGTACTTCATAACTACATCCAACATTTAGGAAGACACAGGTAAAACAGGCTTTATTGGTCCTCATGAGGCATAACATAATATCTGTGTGCCTGGCTTTCTCTAACACATTTACCATCCACAGAGGATAACTTAATTTTCTCTAATAGTTTTAAACTAATAAGATGTACAGCTTGTTGCTCATAGAAGAACCATAGGTAAAACTTTGCTAACATCATAACCTTTTCATATATTCACATGTCCAAGTCTGAGTCATCTGTGATATCAGACTCATCTGGGTTTGCACTGGCGACTTTATGAGGATTCAGGTAGTCCTCACCTCCTGTACACACATAGGCCTCTTTACATGCCATGCTTTGCCTGGAACAACTACAGTTACACTGACATTTTCTTTTTTTGCATCCACATGATATAAGTTCCAAGATTGTTTCAGGAGCAGGTGATTGTGTCATGAGTGTGGGAGTGAGCTGCCCATCTTTGTCATGATGCCAGCCATTTTCAACTGGGGAAGGGATATTAGGCTGGGCTTCTAGAGCATACTTCCAAATTAGGGTCTGATAATTTGCGCCTTTGGTATGTTGCAAAAGACAATCAGAAGCTCACGGAAGAGATTCGTTCCGGGCCTGTTTGAGACAGAAGAGCTTATATCTCACACCATCCACATCACTTACGGTAGCAGTAGGATCACAGAGAAGAGTTATCAGAAGCTCCACAGTTTTCAGCCGTGTTTGAGGTATCTCCATCATAGTACCAAAGTTGGTGAGGTTTCTGAACTGTTGTGGATCCTTCCTGCCAAGTTTCCATGGCTTTAGTTTGCCAACTCTTACCAGGCTGCTGGTTGAATCACACCCAGTTAGTGTGTGTACTGCAGGCAACATTTTGCATAGTTGATCACCTAGTGTTCCTGCTATGGAGTGAGCTGGTATGAATCGTGCCTTACCTTTTACACCTGTGTGAAACGAAAGCTCTTGTGTTGTTTCTAACTTGTGACAAAAATGTATGCAGAGAAATGCAACATCAGTATCCGGAAACCACACCACTACACGAGGACATTCCTGTGATGCATGTGGAACAAGTAGTGGGAGCCGTGTGTCTTCTTTTCCGTGTGATGAAAATAGATCTTCCTGATCTACAGCTCCATCTGAAGTAACCTTCCGAGTGATGAGACCATCCCTGAAACCACCTGCAATGAATATTTCTTGATTAGGGTCAAGGAATGTTTCACCCATTTGACACCACCACGATTCTGACAAGAATTCCACAAGATGTCCTTTATTTCTGGGATTTCCAATGAACTTGCTCCACTGCATTGGAAAGGGTGTGCTAGGACCATGGATTTTGATTTCATTGCCTTGCACGGACTGTCAATGTGCACACTCAAGAGCTTTTATTGAATCTCTGAAGTTATACTGATCAAAGACAACATCAACTCTGTTGCAACTTTCATATGTCTGTAGCAGCCGGCATACTATTCTAAAGAGCAATCCTGCAAGTTCCCCAAAGCATGTTGTACCTCCTTGCCTGATCATCTGAAGGATGGCCATATCATCAGTGATCCAAGCTGTGGACATGTTGGAAGCTGGCAAATGAGACACTGATGCTGCTTCTTTTTTCTAACTCAGGCAATAGCTTGTTCTTAGCATTTTATTCAAGCTGCCATCAGAATGTGTCAGGGCACATGGAACTGCAGAAAGCTCATGTGTGAATACCTGTTTGAGATCAATCTCTCTGGTTTCCGCTGCTACACCCAGATGACTAAATAGTTCCGTCTGCATCTATAGCTACTCTCTTCTCACTGCGGGAATTTGATTTGCACCTCTTGTTCAGAGATGCAAATGTCTTGATGTTGAGCTTTGGCAGCGGTTCAAAGAATCCGGTAGTACCCAGAGTTAGTTTCTCTTCAACAAACTTTTTCATGGCTTTCATTCCAATCTCGTTGGCATAAAGAAGTTTTTCTGTTCACAAAGATCTCCTGCCTCACAAATTAATTCATAACATTATGTCATCAAATTGATTCTTCAAGTTCTCAAAACACACACACACACACACAAAGAGCAAGAAATACTGAAGGTTAAAGATAACACTGTATCACGTATTTTACAGTTGCACAATATTATCCCCAATTGTGCCATTTTCTCAAATTTGGAGGTGCCACTGACATATTTAAACAATTAATTAAGAAAATAAAATATTCATAATTGTAATATGTAAATTATAACAGTTTAGGATGCAAAAAAGATTAAGATTATATGAATGTGAAAGTCAACTTAAGTCTCACACCATTTCAGCACATTTACCCGGACAAGTATTACATGCTATGTAAAAGCGCTCATATTTCCCTAATGCTGCCGCTGCCGATGACCACATCCCCCTTGAATTTACTTCTTAGGGTCCATTCCTCCATATAAAAGTGTCAAACCTTTCGGGGGGGGGGGGATTCTACCAATTTCAAAATATGGTGGGGTTTTCCATTTGGGCCCCAGGACTATATAGAGATGAGTTGTTCCTGGACACTTCTCGCTTCCTCCCAGTGTTCTGCACTTTCTCGCTGTACCTTTATTGTGATTCACCTCTTCTCCTATCTTACCATCTTCCAAATCATTTACTCCACAACATGTCGGAATCTACCATTCCTTCCATTCTCTCGCTGTCCTTACAAAGAGTCACTGCTTCACCTTCTTGGTTCCAATTTACCCTCGTAACCTTACTCCTGCTTATGATTAATCTCAAATTTCCTCTCTTGCAATGACTTTCAAACTTTTCTCACTAACCTCTGTAGCTTCTCTTCACTATTCCCAATCAGTAAAGTAAATGTAAACAAACATCAGCCAATCAGCATTCCATTCTTGAACCACCTTATCACACAACTTTGCATCTACACTCCTTAAAAATTCCAGTTTTTCATTTAACAGGAAATACAAAACAATGGTTAACACCTTCTCCAGGAACCCATCAGAAACAGTTTTCTTCAGAAGAAAATCTCTGTGGCACTATTTCAACTTGAGTCAAATGTATTAAGTATTAAAAAGGTGTCCAGCCTAGCATCTAACTTTTGCAACCAACTACCAGTGTCCCGTGAGGCAGAAATGAATTAATTTAAGAAGGAAAATAGGATAAGTAAAACTGAGAGTGTGCCACCCAACGTTGCCAAAAAAATGGAAAGAGGTTTTTTTCTCTTGGACACTGCGACACTACCTATAATACAACTGCGACACTACCTATAATACAATCACATCAGCTGAAACACCAAGGACCAATACTAAAATTTACTTGGTCTCAAAAGCGTAAATATAATTATAATACAGGTGTTAAGACATACCATGCAATGACAATATTATTAACTATAATCATCATCATATCAAGTTTTGTATCACTCATACGCCACTGAGACAATTTCAAAAAGGTCAGTTAGTCAAATTATTCCATTAAAATTCCATCGAAAACTGGTGACATCATCGCATATCCCTCACTGTTCTTTTATTAGTATATACTTGATTCCAATTACAACCAATAAATTCCTTGAAAAACATATTATTGTTGAACTATATCTTTCGTTCCTGGTAATTCAGAAGCAGTGATGGCACTGCTACTGATGTTAGTGGAACGGAATATACTGTAGAGTGTAGGCCAAAGGCCAAGCACTGGGACCTATCAGGTCATTCAGCGCTGGAAGGAAATTGAGAGTAGGTAGACTTGAAAGGTGTAACAGGAGGAAAACCTCAAAGCAGCTGCACTTTGAAATAATATTATTGTGAGGAGGTGGATAGCAAGATGGAAGAAAGAAGGTGGATAGCAAGATGGAAGAATGAAGGTGGATAGCAAGATGGAAGAAAGAAGGTGGATAGCAACATGGAAGAAAGAAGGTGGATAGCAAGATGGAGGAAAGAAGGTGGATAGCAACATGGAAGAAAGAAGGTGGATAGCAAGATGGAAGAATGAAGGTGGATAGCAAGATGGAAGAATGAAGGTGGATAGCAAGATGGAAGAAAGAGGGTGGATAGCAAGATGGAAGAAAGAAGGTGGATAGCAAGATGGAAGAAAGAAGGTGGATAGCAAGATGGAAGAATGAAGGTGGATAGCAAGATGGAAGACAGAGGGTGGATAGCAAGATGGAAGACAGAGGGTGGATAGCAAGATGGAAGAAAGAAGGTGGATAGCAAGATGGAAGAAAGAAGGTGGATAGCAAGATGGAAGAAAGAAGGTGGATAGCAACATGGAAGAAAGAAGGTGGATAGCAAAATGGAAGAAAGAAGGTGGATAGCAACATGGAAGAAAGAAGGTGGATAGCAAGATGGAAGAAAGAAGGTGGATAGCAACATGGAAGAAAGAAGGTGGATAGCAACATGGAAGAAAGAAGGTGGATGGCAACATGGAAGAAAGAAGGTGGATAGCAACATGGAAGAAAGAAGGTGGATAGCAAGATGGAAGAAAGAAGGTGGATAGCAAGATGGAAGAAAGAAGGTGGATAGCAAGATGGAAGAAAGAAGGTGGATAGCAAGATGGAAGAAAGAAGGTGGATAGCAACATGGAAGAAAGAAGGTGGATGGCAACATGGAAGAAAAGGTGGATAGCAACATGGAAGAAAGGTGGATAGCAACATGGAAGAAAGAAGGTGGATAGCAACATGGAAGAAAGAAGGTGGATAACAACATGGAAGAAAGAAGTTGGATAGCAACATGGAAGAAAGAAGGTGGATAGCAACATGGAAGAAAGAAGGTGGATAGCAAGATGGAAGAAAGAAGGTGGATAGCAAGATGGAAGAAAGAAGGTGGATAGCAACATGGAAGAAAGAAGGTGGATAGCAAGATGGAAGAAAGAAGGTGGATAGCAAAATGGAAGAAAGAGGGTGGATAGCAAGATGGAAGAAAGAAGGTGGATAGCAAGATGGAAGAAAGAAGGTGGATAGCAACATGGAAGAAAGAAGGTGGATAGCAAGATGGAGGAAAGATAGTATGAATGGGGGTATAGTAAAAGGAATGAAAGGGGTCGAAGGGACGCTGCAAAGAACCTCTGGTAATGCCTACAGTGCACCCGTTGAAGAGCATAATAATCAAATACTAAAATTGCGATTTGTCTTAAGTGCAGTCATGAAGGTGATAGCTAAGTGTAATAACGGTGACCACAGCGTATGACATGACATGAGATAGACTGGTGAAAAGAACAGCAAGAGTGAATATTATCAATAACACAATAACAGTGTCAGAGATGAAGTGCAATGATAGTGAAGATGAATAAATAATAGCAATATTTTCAAAGTGCAACTGCTTTGAGGTTTTCCTCCTGTTACACCTTTGAAGCCTTTACTCTCAATTTCCCTTTCAGCGCTGAGTGACCTCATAGGTCCCAGCGCTGGTTGAACTGAATTGGATATAGAATTTAGGCCAAAGGCCAAGCGCTAGGACCAATGAGGTCATTCAGCGCTGAAACGGACATTGACAGTAAAAGTTTGAAAGGTGTAACAGGAGAAAAACCTGTTGCACTCTGAATCAATTGTTAGGGGATGGTGGAAAGTAAGATGGAAGAAACAGAATATGAAAGGAGGTACAGTAAAAAGAACGAAAGGTGTTGCAGCTAGGGGTCGAAGGTACGCTGCAAAGAACCTTAAGTAATGCCTACAGTGCACCGCATGAGATGCACTGTCGGGGTTCCCAGTGGTGGGTCTTTTGGCCTAAATTTTATATTCTAATCCCAATACTATGAACAATTGCATCATCTTGTTCTTCTGACTAGACTGGAGAAGCCAAAATGCAAGACCTACAATTAAACTATTCATGAAATGTCAAAAAACTGGAGGGTCCTTAGACCTGCTCATATATAAACAAGACTGCTGGCATTCACTGAGGAAAAAAAAAAAAGATTCCAGTCATCCACATACTCATTTTCTCGTTCCCTTTAGAGCCTGTCTATTCTCAGCTTACCCACTCCGTAACTGATTCTCTCATTCGTTCTCTCGCAGAAGGAAGAGCCACTCTAGGCCATTACCAAGGCTATAATCAAGTTCTTATCTATTCTATGCTAAAGAATCTTTAGTTCTTTCATTGTCCCATGAATTTACGTATTTCATTGTCCCATGAATTTACGTATTTCACAATCGCAACAGAATGGAGTTGGTACCCACTTTTTTATACATATAATTATATATGTATATGTGTATGTATATATATATATATATATATATATATATATATATATATATATGTATAGAGAGAGAGAGAGAGAGAGAGAGAGAGAGAGAACAAAGTTGCAAAAAAAAAAAAAAATTACCCGAAAATCGAAAAGGTACATTCCTTATATCGTATCTATCTCCAATGCAATAATAAATCAAACATGCTTTATATGGAACTCGCACTTTTCGTATCTTTCATACAAAAGCCATTAACGTGATGGTTTGTATGTGATGGACATGTCAAGCCATACCCCATTACGAACACACGCACAAGATATTTTGTGGGAAATCACATTTTGCCGTCCAAATCGGTCTAGAGAATAACCTGGCGGTTGGTTGTGGCGGCGGGTTTCTTTGGTCTAGCACTGAATTTTATATGCAAAACTCAACGCTGGACTTCTGCAAGTTTAGCCTGTTCATATATTGGTATCTACAATAACTCAAGAGGTATAGAAGAACTTTTTTTTTGTCATTGCTCTTAAAGTTTAGTATGCAAATCATCAGAAATGAAAAAATATCATTATCATATATAAATATTGGAATATATGGCAGCGTAAAAAAACCTCGCGATATAATTGTATACAAATCAGCGCTGTAAGCAAACGTGCTAATGAGTTAATTTCTTTTTTTAGTTGTATTTGTGAATAATTAAATTGCAATGATTTTGGTATATAACAAATTTTAAAACGATCAAAGCAACACAGAGAAAATATTATCACAAAATGATGCATGAATTCGCAACGCGCTGGACGCAAATCTTTTTTTTTTTTTTTTTTTTTCAAAAAATTCACCATAAATCGAAGACAGTTAGAGACTTCCCGTTTGTTGAAAATGAAGCTAATTGATTGAATATTACACCGTATGTTTTAGCTACACTTCCGTGTTGACCATTTCGGGTCGAGTTAAAGCGGACCGAAAAGTCAATTTTTATATTACCTATTTATATGGGAAATATTTCAAACTGATAAAAGCTGCAACCATGAGTTATTTCTTGTTGTATTAGCATGAAATGCGCACATCTTTCATATATAAAACTTTATGTAACGACTAATATAAAGCGGTGCAAATACATGGTTCAACGACGAAAAGAATTCTGAGATGTTCGCCGAGTTACCGCGCAAGCAGACGAAGGAAAAATGCTTTTGCCATTAAAAAATTCACCATAAATCAAATATTGTACTAGACTTCCAATTTATTGCAAAATAGTTAAACGATTGAATATTACTAGAATGTAAGAGTTTCAGCTTACACCATGCTTTTACCATTTCGTCGAAGTTAAAGTTGAATCGAAGGTTGAAATTTTGGCAGTTATCTGATTTGGTGTGAAAATATTTCAAACTGATAAAGCTACAAACTATGAGCTATTTTCTGTTGTATTCTACATGAATTGCGCATATTTTCATATATAAACTTTTATGTAATCTAATTAATGTAAAATCGATGCAAAACATTAATGCATAACACGCATTTAAAGAATTTCCGGTGATGTTCGGCTTAGCACGCTGAGACGTAAGGTGGTGGTGGTGGTGGTAAGCTTTTTTTTTTTTTTTTTCTCTCTCTCTCCAGAAATTCACCATAAATCGAAATATTGTGCTAGAGACTTCCAGTTTGTTGCAAAAATGAAGGTACATGATTGAATATTACGAAATGTAGTTTTAGCTTATAATTGCGTTTTTTTACCATTTCAGTCGAGTTAAAGTTGACCGAAGCTTGAAATTTAGGCAGTTATCGTGATTTATATGAAAATATTTCAAAACTGATAAAGGCTACAACCATGAGTTATTTTCTGTTGTATTCTACATGAAATTGCGCATTACTCTACATATAAAACTTTATGTAACGATCAATATAAAAACAGTGCAAACATTACGACAACGCGGACGAAAGAATTCTGGGCGCCGGACGTATGCGAAAGTTTTTTCAAATCACCATAAATCGAAATATTGTGCTAGAGGACTTGCAATTGGTTGAAAATGAAGGTAAAATGATTGAATATTACTAGATCGTAAGAGTTTTAGCTTAAAATTGCGCTGACCATTTCGTCGAGTCAAAGTTGACCAAGGTTGAAATTTTGCAGTTATCGGTTTATATGAAAATATTTCCAAACTGATAAAAACCTACAACCATGGGTTGTATTTTGTTGTATTAGTACATGAAATGCGACATTTTCATATATAAAACTTATGTAACGGCGTAATATAGGAATAGTAAAAATTACGTAATAAAATGGACTAAAGAATTTATGAAATTTTCGGCTGGAGCACGTTCCGCGGCGTAAGAAAAAGTTTTTTTCAAAATTCACCATAAATCAAAATACAAAGTAGAGACTTCCAATTTGTTGCAAAATGAAGGTATTATGATTGAATATTACTAGAATGTAAGAGTTTTAGCTTATAATTACAAGCCAACCATTTCGTGGAGTCAAAGTTGACCGAAGGTTGATATTTTTTGTGGTCGACGTACGGTACGTCCACTCGGCATCCAACAGACAATTTTAGTCGACGTATGATACGTCCAATAGGCGTTTAAGGGTTAATATACATAGAATTTACTGCCATTTGAACGAATGAAACATTCTTTTTACTAAACAGGGAGCCCTTCAGAATTATTGTCAAAATAATTCTTGTATAAAAAATCAAGTTTACATCTGACAAATTATACAAAGCTGTTGGAAAAGTTGAGGTATGTTGGACTCTTACCAATGTAAGCATAAGGGAAATTAGGATGCCAATGAAGCAGCCAAAGCTGCCACTACAGAAACCAGATCAAATGTAAGTAACCCAGTGAATAATTATTTAAAATCCCCAAAATTGGTACAGGTAACAACAAATTAAATCAGATGTATGGTTTAATTATGGTATTCTTCAAATCATAAAGAACACCATGCTGGAATCATTTGATCACATCTTTGAGTTGGTCACTTACTTGACCCATGGGTACTTAATGAAGCCTACACGACCTAATCCTTGTATGAAGAGAATGCAGATCAGCACTTGAAAGTTATACGAATGTCTGAACTTCAGCCAACAGCAACTTTAAAGTTTTGGAAATAAATCAATAAAGGAGATATTTTTCAGAGTCTTGTTTCAATTCTTATCTAATTATGAAAATTTAAAGAATTGTGAAGTCATTAGATAAAAATTTAAATTCTTCTATCAAATTCCCCAGTCAGGCCTGTAAGAGTTCAGTATTTTTTGTCAGTGGTCTGGCCAAATCATTGATATCAGAAAAAATTGTTTTGGTGCAGGTATACAAAAATGTTTTAATTATTAACACCAAAAAATGAGATATTCCTGTTTTTCCAGCAACGTTTGTGGGTCAACCCTTCCAAGTCTGTTGTAGCAGGTGCCTGGGTCGATATCTGAAATTAAAACTCGTGCTGACAACACAAGTGCGGTAACGGGGTTTTTCTTGATCCTCCAGAAGACCAAAGTAGAGGTAAGCTACTATCTCTTTAATTTTTTGTTTCCCACAGCATGCACACTTTAGGGAATATTGCTTGTACAGTAGTATGTTTGTTGTGGCTTCTCATGCATTGCATTCTGCCTTTTGCTTTTCATCCACTCTCCTGGGCTCTATTCTCTTAGTGGTTCAATTTCGTGCTCCAATTTTTAACTTGAAATGACTGTGGCCCGCTGTTCTCATGTGCACTTCTATCTATATTACATTTCTGCTATCTTACTTCTTCCCTTCCACCTCTATCCTAACAATTATTTCACAGTGCAGCTGCGTTTTCCTATTACACTTAAACCTTTTCACTCTGTCCTTTTCAGTGCTAACACTATAGTTTACAATAAAATTGGCCTTCCAAATTTATTCCACCTGCCATTAAGGTAAATGATCTGGCTATCTTATTGATCCACAACCACAGCTGTCGTTTTCCTTGCTATCTAAACTTCTCTGAGATGGAGGTTATTATCTGTGGAAGGATGCTTCCTTCTTCCCTTTGATCCAACTGTGGGGATGAGAGGAGTATGTGGCCTTTCTCCCAAAAATCCTTTTCTGGGTTGGCAATTGTTGTTCACTTAAATCATTTTTTGGCAAGGGGTTAATAGAATTACGCATTCACTGTAAAAAAAAGGATTCTTCACTATTTTCATATCAAATTTTTATGGTGGCTGTTCACTTTCTGGTTTATGAAATGAGTTCTCACTCTTCTTCTTGTGCTATACAGTAGCATTTGCTTGAACTCACACGCCTGGTCCACATCATCCATCTTTTGAGATAATTTGAGTTTTCCTGTGGGTCTTCACCTCTACTACTTATAGCCTGCTTTTTCTTGATCCATTTCATCATATGTCCAGACCATCTCTCCTCAAGAATTATTAACCCATAATTGATGGATACCTCACGAGAGGATCTAAACAGGTTTTTTGGATGGTGGACGGAACCTCTCAGGAGTATTAATATTGTGCGCCATACGATTTGGCTGTATCGGGCGGGAAAGAATTTCCATCACTTCAGTGGCCCATAAATGAATAGTGGCAACTTTAGAATTCAACTCAGCTCAGTCAGTGGGCGTCTCAGGGAGATCAGTATTGTTCTTGACTTGAGTGGGGTGGGTCTTGCTCCTCTCTCTCCCCATGACTTTCTTATTTATTTGCTCACAAATATACAAAGGGTTTAAGGTTATTTTAGTTCTATCTTTGATATGATGTCAGTTGTAATTGTAATTTTGCAAAGTGCAAATAAATATTAGAAAAACATGTATACTTCCAAAAGCACATCTCCAGATCTCAGTAAATTTATCGTGAACATTTAACAAACAAATATGCTCAGAATTTGTTACTGATTTTATTTTTATCTGTTATGATATTGTGTGAGTTGTAACCACTTCTTCCATTGATGTGTTTTTTCAAACTGGCCAACCTTAAAGTGTGCCCAGTCTGGAGGGGGCTGTAATGATATAATTAAATTGTCCCTTAATGGTTAGAAGCATATTAGAACCATTCTACAATACTTCTGTAATATAACATCTATTGTATGGAGGTATTTTGCTAATACAGCAACCCCCACTGCTGGTAGAATAGGTCTGGCCTTCTGATGGGCAACAGAGACCCAATAGTATAGCATATGTGAAAATTTTTTGATCCCAAGAACGCTAAAAGGGAATTTCCATATACCAGAAGTTGATTATCCAATATGTATTATGGATTAGTATGGAAAAATTATAATATGGTTTTAGCCAATTTGTTGCTTTCTGTGATGTTTCTTCTTTCTAATAGTAATTTTACTGCTGTGCTAAGTTTTTCCATGTGCGGATGCTAGGGATTTAGCATTATTTTTATAAATATACTGTACTATATAATTTATTTTAGTTTGCTTCAGGTTACTACTTTTACATTCTTTCAATTTTTCTGAAATGTAAGTCTGGAGTGTAAAATTCTTTCCCATGTACTATTGTACTGTCACTTGACCTCCAGTGCAGGTTCATCTGTTTGAATTTGAAATTAGTAGCAATGTTATCATCTGTGTTTATTTCACATCAGTGTTCATTATGGAAAATTGCTTTCTAATAATGTGCTCTTTCAAGTTTACTTTGGGCTGGCACAGAGGTGTTATTTTTTCATGAATTTCAGTCACTTTTTCTTGCTTTTCTAGGTATTGCTACAACAGAAAGGTATGAAGAAAGGTTCTCCAGTTGCTTCTAGTAAAGAAAGTAGGGGAGGAGGAAAAAACTCGTGAAGCAACTGTGAAGGTTCATGTATATAATCAAAATCAGCCTACTAAACATGAAGGTATACGAGGATTATTGCGCATCAAAGAACGGTTGCCAGAAAAGTGGCAAACAAATGCTAACCAACCAGGAGACTTCACTTCAGGTGGAGAAGAGGGGAGGTTCAGGGCTGCAGCTTGAGGTTCAGGATCCTTAGAAGATGAGGGGTCATCTGGTGACAATAGAGACTGGTTAGGTGTGCACAAACTGACACAGAGACACAAAATCGTGCTGCTCAGGGAATGGCAGTGCAAATGTTCATGCAGTTCCTAGTACATCAGGTGATAATCTCAGTTAATAGTGCATCCTACTTCTGTGTTACCTCACACTCACCAAGTTTTTCACCAATTATGAAAATGCAAGTGAAACAGATTGAAAGTTTACCATCTGGGATTTGAAACTAAGTCATCTTTAAGAGATGATATTCCAAATTCCTGGTGGTATCAAGTAGCACAATTTAGTCCAAAAATCAGATAGTAGAAATAGAAAGCAGAAAACCATTGGTGTCCATGGAAAATCCACCAAGTACAGTGATATCACAGACAAAGTGATAGTCGAAGAAAGACGCAGGTCCAATATAAATTTGCTAGTTGGTGTGGAGAGGAAATAGAGGAACAGACCCTCCTGTCCTCAAATAACAATAATGAGTGGAAGGAGAAAGACTTAAAAGGCTGGGACAAGTGCAAAGGAGAAGAACTTTGGGAGTCCAAAATTGACTCTGCTCACCGTGTTCTGAAGTCTGTTAACAGAGGAACTCCTGAACATGTAAATCAAAATACCTGTTCCCTGGGAAAAGTTGGAACACCATGCAAGAGGATACTGGATATTGAGTCTGAACCAATAGAACCTCTTATAGCAAAAGCAGCTCGAGTCCACACACACTGCTCACATACCTGAGCCGTGTAAGCCCATGGTTACAAGAAGTCAAGATAGGACCCACAAAACTCCTGCTAAACAAAAATGAGATTAAAGTGAGTGTTTTGATTTATTACAAATTTGTTGACCTTCAAGGTAATGTGTTATCTTTCACAAGTTAATTCTCATTTTATGAACATACAGTATTCCTCAAGTATATTATCAAAGGTTTAACCCATTTTACTTGATCTCATGTTTTAACCTGTGAGCTTTATTAAAGCTCTTAAGGTGCTAAGACTGTTGCCTGTTACATGTATTGTTGACGAGGCATTCTTATGCGCTGTGTAACTAGTTTACTTTTTTGTAATGGTAAAGGCGTTAGTTTTAAAGAATGATAGTGTACAGTATCATGTTGTGATCTGCATAGGATGAAATACACACACATTTGTTTGCCAAGTACTTGATGTCAGGTGAATATTCATTATATACTATAGAGTTGTGTTGGCATATTTTCTTTGTGGGAGATATACCTTGTTATACAAGCATCTATCGGTTACAAGCAGTGCAGTTTTGAGAGGATTGACACTGGTGTGCCTTGTACTCCAGAGTATTTTGAATGCAATTATTTTATCTGCTGGTTAGGTCATACAGTATGCTAAGGATTGTATGCCTCTGAAAGTTGCTCATGGATGAAATGAAATTGAAGTGGTGCTTCTCAGGTTAAGAAATTTAGCATGCTTTATATTAGATTACTCTAAAATCCATTTCCTTATATATACAGTATATGTTAAGGTTTTATTTCTTTCTCGAGCATAATAAAATGAATTATTTTAAATGATTCCTCTCATGCCTTCTCTCTTCTCTCCCCTCCTCAATTTTTCATCTTGAGACATTTTATATTTTTTAGTTTTATTAAGTTTAGGCCAGCCCGAAGGATTAATTTTAATGCTGAGATTTTATTTTTTCCCCAAAGATATAACTTTTCTTTTTGGCCAAAGTAAGATTGCATATATGTTGAATTGGAATCATTTCTTCATT
Organism: Macrobrachium rosenbergii; assembly: GCF_040412425.1. Lineage (NCBI taxonomy): Eukaryota > Metazoa > Arthropoda > Malacostraca > Decapoda > Palaemonidae > Macrobrachium > Macrobrachium rosenbergii. The sequence continues at coordinate 17,479,201 of NC_089788.1, read as the reverse complement.
AGGACCAAGTTTTATTGTAAATAAGCTTATGAACATAGCATTTTATTAATATTATTTATGAAAGATTATTTGTTTTTTGGAACATATTTCTATTGTGGCTATAGGAGTATTAAATATAAAATAAGTAAACTCCTTACAGTATTTGTAACTTAGATATAAAATTTTCCTTTTTATTTACTCCATGAGCCAAAGGTCAACCTTTTAGGCAGTCATCAAAATGGATGTCAAAATCCATTTAAGGGAAAATCAGGCCATTTCCACTGACTGGAAAAGACTGTTCTTCACTCCGCCATTTGTCTTCAGAGGGTGCCTATGTAATGCCATCTCTCTTTTTTTTTTTCTAATTTAAGTTTGTTTTTTATATACAGTATGGAGAATGTGCATTTCTTTCTGTTTTAAGCTTCATCTTTTGAAAAGCTAGTGTGCTCTCTCTCTCTCTCCCCCTTCTTACGCGAGCTACAAGGCTGCGAGCGAAGGAGCTTTCTCTCTCCTCAAGTAGAACCCTTTGTATTGTTCTCTTGCCTCTGAAGAATTCATTATTATGGCTTAAATATAATTCTCTTATTAAGTTGAATTTTGTTGTTCTTTTTGCACATACCTTATGCAAAGGTGAGGTTGTAAGGAGTAAAAATGTTGCTAATGATTGGCATGTAGTTTTAACAGTTAATATTATAGCAAAAAATGTGTATTGATTGAAGACGTGGATGGTTCAAATTTTCTGAAGAATAACAATCATATTTTTCATATCTACAAAAGGGTTTATGTATTGAGCTTACATGTGGAAATTTAATTTTTTTTTTTTTTTTTCCAAACTAATAAAAGTTTTCCCCATGTAATAATAATTAAGCATGACTATGCAGTATCCACAGTTTAGTACTGCTTGCTGTAACTTGAGATGCTAATTGTTACTCCTCATACATTAACTTTTCATATTGAAAGACATGTATAAATATAATTTTGTGCCTTGCTATATTTATTGGTATTAGATGTAAGTACTAATATCATTATAATTTTATATTGGCTGAAATTTTATTTGACCTGGTGGGTTTAGGAATGTAATTTTTGGAGAGTACAATTTATTACCTGAATGTTTGTAATAAACATTGTGATATTTTGTGATCTGTTATATTATCAAATGCAAAAAATTAACAAAATCAGGTAGTCTATTAGTCTCAAAATTTAAAAGTTATGTACATACATGTAAGTGAACCTTGTAAATATGATGTCAGTCATTTTTATTTTTTATTTTTTCACCCTTATATGGAGACCAGCTTGTTCTATATTGGATTCAGACTATGAATTGAATGATAAATCACTATCAGAACTAGTGCAGTTTTGGTAAAGGACCATATCATAGAAAACTAGTCAGCATTTTTGTTGGAGAGAAATGCACATGAAAAGAAAAAGGTCCAGATGCTAGAAAGAATGACAATCCAGCTGTGCAGGTTGCTAATTTAGGAGTTCCAAGCTTAACCTTAGGAAATTCTGAATAAATATTGAGAAGTAATACAGTGCTATGAATCTTTCTACAAAACCAAGCCCATTGATTTGTTGTTACTCAGGTTAATCTTCGAGCAAACTTTTTTATTGGAAACAAACAAGAAAATACACTAAGCTAGCAAAACTACCCTTTGTAAAATTCAGGGAACTTTGCCATTCAACAGATGTTACTGTACAGCAGTCAGCTTTTTCAAGTGGTAGGCTGGTGCCACATGTAAGGACGAGCATCATCACAGCATAAAAGACTGATTCTGTACTTAATTTTCAGGAAAGTGCAAAGCCACCATAGCCATTATCTAGCCATTGTGTAATGCAGTAAATTTTCAAAGGGACCAGGTAACACTACTTGAAATTAGATATTCCTGTAGTTATTCACTGTTGTTCCAAGTTGAAGCAACTGACATTGTCAATGCTAAATCTGACGATTCTTCATATGGTAAGGCTACATGAATATCATGTGGGCTGTCCAGTTTTGTAAAAGAACTGGTGAAGGAAATTTTTTCTGTCATTACCAGTTTACCCAGTCTCAAGTTTGAAGAAATGTTGAAATTCACAGGAACCTTTCATAGGTCCCCAAAGACTATCGCCAGCTTTGGGTTAAATAAATATTGCCTGGCTGCTGCTGTTTGTTTTATACAGAGGAAGATTGGGATTAGAAGTACAACTTGGTCCTAAGCATCCGTTTTAATTAAATTTGCTAGTCTTGCACACATCTCAATCTAGGCCATCCTACAGTGTGGCTTGAATTTTGGAAGGTGGCCCTGCAGGTTTTATATGATTTTGATTGCTCTGATGATGTTGAGAATTTAACATATTGCTCTTCACCCATAAAATTAATACTACACTATATAGGACTGGTCGTGAGGCAGGAGCTGACGACTAAGTCACACCTGTTGAGAATTCTGACAGAGGAAATCCACTTTCACCGCGCAGAGGTAGATCCTCTTCAATGCAGTAGTCTATAATGCTGAGCCAGCTGTAACCACTGAGAACTGCCTCAAGAGAAGGCTTGATTGTTAGGCCTTCCTATGTTGTTACCGGTAAACCTGGAAGCCCATGAGAGATAGACTACCTAATCCTTGGTAGCCCAACTTGTAGGTACACATAAATGAAGCCTGAACATCAATATCATTAGTATATTAGCAGAGAATGACACAGTTGAGGTAAACCATTCTCTGTGAATCTGAAGCACATCTCCTTCGAATCTCAGAGACTATTTTTCTAGCAAGTAGAAGTCAATAACAGGAACCTTCTTACTGAAAATACTGTGGTAGTGTGAAATTGGTACAAGTGACAAATGCCAACAAGGGAAAGTGCAGGACCACAAATACTGTTTATGGGTTTTTTATCCCTGAGAAAAAAAAAAGATGGCACCTGACAAAAAAAATGGCAATGAGAAATACTCATCTAAAAAATCCAAGTTCTCAAGCACTCGGCAAAGAAAAGCACAGCATATCATTGGCAATTGTTTGTTTGCTATCGCCAGCATTCAAAGTGAGGAAGGAGACTATTTTCACATGTTGACACCCCTGGTCCTCAGTTGTCTTAGGCTTTCTTGTCTTCAGTTTAGGGGCAGGAAGATGAGTCTCCCTTTCTTCCTTGAAAAGCTGGATGAAGTGGTAAACTGGACCACAGCAAATGCCAATGATATGCACTACTAAACTAACTTTTGTACCAGCTTTGTGCAGAGTTATCACTGCTGATGCATCCTCACACAATGTGGTACGCTGTGACAAAAAAAAAAAAAGGACTACACACAAAACACCACCAAAAACTATGAAAACGTGTGCCACACAGCAGCATAACACACTTGTGAGAACTTGCCACTGCACTGATCATGGAATACTGGAGGGCAATGGCGAGTGTTACTGGGTAGTAAGAGTTGGCAGATACCATCACAATACTGCCCTAACTTTTAACTGTTCTAATAACTCATTTCTGTGGTTGAACGACTAGGGAAACACAGGCACAAAGAAATTTGTACTTTGTCTTTCCTCGTGAGACCAGTACATTTAAAATCTGTGCAAGCAGTAAGCAGGATGATAGCACTGACTCTTAATGCGACTTTCTCTGCAGAAGCACAGGAGTAAAAGTTAGGTCAGGTCCTCCAGTCAAATGAAGACTCAAGCATGCCCAGATACAGTGTCATACCTTACTGTGTTAGATGTCCCATCCACAGCTGAACAAACACCACTGCTGACCATTTGTAGGGAAGGCATTCAGTCGATTCTTCCTGCAACAAGGAGGGGTAGATGAAGATAGAGCTGATGACACAGAGGAGGAAGTGCATTTGTAAAGCTTCTTACTCCTCCATACACATCTATGCTTCCAGTGATGCAGGGGAACTGGTCAAGGTGAGGAAAGGACATCAAAAGAGCACCAGCCATGCTAATACCTCGAGAGAATCTCCCAAGGGTAGAGTGACTGCTACCGGAGGCTCAAGAGGGTTGAGTTCCTTTGTAGGTGCAGCAACAGCAGCTGGGGATCCTGCCAATTCAGCTGAGGCTAGGGTCCGTGGTATCAGCAAAAGATTGGCTCAGAATACTGAAGGCCAAATCCATCTTTCACAAGTACTCAGTAGACATTGTTATTCCTAGAACAGCCATATAGCAGGTAAGCTGCATGCAGGCATGCATATGGGTTCAGTAGGTAAAGGGATATTTGATGAAGTCAAATGGGGTTTTTCAGACAACACTCCTTGCAACCACTTTCAGCCTTCTCCTCTTGTTCCCACATCACTTTTCCACTGCAAAAGGAGCCAATTCATGCATTCCTCACAGGAAGATGAGGACTGTGTGGTTTCACATCCTTCACATCTTACCTTGTCCACTTCAGGCACATCCATTTCACCAGACAAATCACCAAACAGCCAGAAAACAAAATGGTTTCCAACTTGGCAGTCAGCAGAAGTGACAGCAAGACATCCTCACATAGTGACCAGTTCCAAACATCCGATTTCAGCTTGCACTGAAGGGATACCTCTACATGTAAAAGGCAATGGGTTGCATTCCTGTAGAATATATATAATTCTACACAAGGCATTTATAGTACTGCATACCATGAGCTTCAAAGTCCAAGGAAAGAGGGGGACTGGCATGACTTGAACCTGGCAATAGATGCCAACAGATTCGGAGTCCGCTACGACATCCGAGGAGCCAAGGCATTGATCCTCTCTAAGTCACATCAAAAGGTCTGAAGAAAATCGTCCATCCTCCAAGTATGGAGCGAGATGAATGAGCATTCCTGAGAGGTAGATCTCACTTGATGACTTCACAGCATGTGCAAAGCATACAAGACAGGAACCTCAAATGAGAGTCACATGTCATCCAGGGACCTGAGGTCCCTGGGACGACAGACCGATAGAAGCTTCTCGTCAGTAGCTAAATCTTGACTGAGGAGAAAAAGGCTACTTCCAGATGGAAGACTAGGCCGGATGGGGCCTACAGTCAACCCTCGCCTATTCATGGTTCTGGATTTGCGGACTTACCTATTCAAGGATTCCTCTGTGGAACATATACTGCATACACATTATTAGCAAAAAATTCACTTATTCACGGTATTTTTCATAGAGAAATATTCACAAATTACTGTATTTTCACGTAATTTTCGTGACTAAATGCACTTTTTGTGATAAAACTAAAATATTGAGGTGCTGTTTTAACTATCAATATAGGCAGTTAAGCAGTATAAGCATTCTTTAGAGTGGGGTTTTTTAAGTACAGTATCATGGACTTTAGCTATTCGCAGGGGGTAGCGGCACGCATCCCCCCGTGGAATACCGGGGATCAAGTGTCCATCCTTCATAACTGAATCGGAGAGAAGCAACCCTTGGCAGAGAAAGAGGAAATCAGGATTCGGCTGAAGAGCGATTTTGACTCGAGAACAAGTCCCATCAACGACAATCAACCAGCTAAGGATGCTCCAATCTGTGGGAACAGTGCTGCAGAGAACTGCATGAGACATCTAGCTATCTCCGTTGCCGCTAGGCGAGAAAGCCTATGCTTGCAAGGGAAGCTGGATAGTCTCTAGTCGTGAGAACACAGGGATGTACTGAGGAACTGCTTCATGTATAGCTGACACAGAAGGTTGGGTCAGAGAGAACTCTTCCAGTATTCATCTTTAAATCTGGGGTTAGCAATGCTTGTTGAACACCTTACGAATCAGATAAATATGGAGGGAAGACACAGACGTCGAGGTTGTCCCACAAGGTCAGCATGCATCACCGTAGCAGTCCATGGGTCAGGTATGAGGGAGCAGAAAACCTACAGACTTCTGTTGTGCCGGGTGGCAAACAGAAAGACAATAGGGATCCCTCAAGTTGAGCAGTCTCTCTGTGAAGAATTGAGTGAAGAGAGCAACCTGTCCTGGTCACCAAAACCAGAGGCTGTTTTGCCTGCCAATACATCCTCTCTGGAAATGTATCTGGCTGACAGATCTATCGAGTGCACTACGGAACACTTGAGTACCTGCAATGTCAACTGAGGCAACAGGATGGAAAACGATACCCTCTTTGTTTGCTGGGACATATTACGATTGAGGTTGCTGCTCAACAACACACTGATTGTATCAAAACTCCTATCCTGAAATTCTCGGAAGCCAGAGTGCCGCCTGAGTTCCAGGGTGTTGACAAGAAGGTGCGATTATATCAGCCTTCGCGACATCTCAAGACACCAGTCGCCGGTGCATCCCGAGGAACATGACGAGATGACACAAGCAAGGAGAATATGCGTGATATCTGAAGGCTCCTGTCAATCAAGCATTGGCCTAAATCCTCCCTCATCCCTTGAAAGGGAAAAGAAGGAAGGAGGACTGGAAGCAGGCCGCCCTCAATCTCCATGACGAGAATGAAGGCAAAGCTGACTTGAGGGGAAGCTTCTGCAATGATGATAGGAGACCAAAGATGACTAGCTCTAGTTGAGTTGGCTGTTCCTGAATCGGGAACATGGGAGAGGAGACGGTACGGTACGGAAGTTCAAAGAAAGATTGCCGAGAACTGAAGGGAAGCAGGTACTTCCCTTGAAGAATATCCACTACCCAGTCTCGGCAATGTTGCTGTCAAGTCCAGAGACTTGGCAGGTATCACTTAATCCAGGCGTCCACAGTAGGAGAACTCTTGTACAATCGATCCCTCTCCCTCTCTTTTCTTCTGCCCTCCTCTCGATTGGAAAAGAGGGTGGAAAGAGACACAAGTATGCACACTTTCCCAGATAGGAAGAAGAAGGCTGTGTGTTTCCACAATCTCCCTCAAAGCCTGAGACTTCTTATGAGTTGAGGAAGGGCTAGCCTGACCCTAAGGTCGGGCCAAGAGGATACGAAGACCCAAGGGTCTTGGCCATTGTCCAGAGAACAAGGCAGTTGCCCTGGCACGTTCCTTGACTACTGCGGTACTTGGTAAATTTCTGAAAGAGAGAGGGAGAACCGAGCACAGGTCAGTTCCTAAGGGTTGAGCCAACTTGGGACTTAAGAAACTGGAGATCCAAATTAAGACAAACTCCCTCTTCTTAGCACCACTGCTCACAGCCGGGTAGGGAGACTCCATCCCCGGGCAGGACTGGTCTCAAGCATGTACTTCCAGGAATGGTTGCATCCGAGGAAAGCTCTTAAAAGTGAAGGGATTGTAGATCCTATCAAGAGACTGGTCATGGGTCCTCCAGTACCTCTGCCTCTCAGTGTGGAAGGGAATACCCTTCGCAGCATGGAGAAGCAACAAGAGACCCGAGTCTGGACGAAGTAGAGTCAGGACAACCTGCAGTCAGCATATGACCCCTCTGAGGCAAGAAGAATCGTATTCTGTCGAGGCGGAGGGAAAGGGAGCTTGATTGGTGTCTCGACCTATATGAACTCTTTGTCCGAAGAAAAGGTATTCATCTGGTCAAGAATGCTCTCGCAAGCAAGGACCGCGAAGGCCCAATTGAAACTCCTGGTCCCTTTGGGAACAGCAGCGGTTTCGAGCAGTGAAGATTATTCACAAGGGGAGCTGACGAATCGGCGCGAAGATCTCCGGGAAATGAAAAACGCAGGCACTACAACCGAAGAGGAAGACCCTTAATGCCTACCGGAGCACAAAACTCCTGTCTTCCTCCTGGAGGGAGAACCCCGACAGATCCAAGAAACCCTCCTCAACTACCTGGGTGTACTACAAGATGGTCCAGGGACCGATCCCGAAATATAAATCTTATACGAGCTCTGAAGAAAGACAATTCATTGGAATTCTCTCTCTTCTATTCCCGCAACTCTCAGAACAAAATCCAAGGTAAGAGAACAGGGAGGAGAAGAGCACCCCCTACCTTCCTGCCAGAAAGACTGAGAGGTAATAACTGAAGGGGTGAGATCAAAGCATTGTGGGAAGAAGAGCCGCCAGCCATGGCAAAGGCTTTTCCTGGGAAGAGCAGAAAGTTCACTTCCAATGTCAAGAACTGACTGCTGATCTGAGCCAATCACGCAAACACCCATCTGACTGGCAGCAAGCAGGGCGACCAGTCGAGCCGCATCGCTACCTAACACGACAAGGGTATTAAGGAGCGAGCAGCTGCTTCACCACCTAACACAATTGGCAGCTGGGTGGGCAGAACTTTGTCTGCCATGAACTAGCACTGACCTCCCCGAACTCTAAACCCTTCGAGGCTGAAGAACCAAGAAGAGGGTTTAAAGGGGGATTCTGGTGTCTGCTATCCTGGGCATGCTCGACTCAAGGTCCGGAGAGACACAAGCAACTAAAGCAGCTGGCAGGTAGTGTCAAGACACCGAATGTCTTCGCACCTTCTTGTCCTGTGCTCTGCCAGGTGAGCGCCGCGGATCATGGAATCCGGAGACTACCACGGCAGACCCAAATCTCAAGAACAATCATCAAGAGCGCCCACTTTCAGCTTCCTAAGAAACCTAAAAAGGGCCAGGGCATGACCAGTCTTAGAAGTAGACTTCTAAGGGCAGGAAGAGCCAACAAAAGAACTATTGCCTCCTGGAGAGAGAGGTAGTCCCTTAAAAGTCCCAGAAGACTCCCAAAGGGAATCCTTCCTCGCTTCTCCAGGCACTGGAACCGTCAGGATAGAGACACCAGGTTGGGGACCCCTCTCTCCTCGCCTCTCTGCTCCTGAACTGGGACGGGAGAGTACTCCTCCGTACCAGTTCCAGATGCTCGACATTCTACAGAATCTCAAGCACTCGCACACTCAAGAACGAGCGCCCAAAGCAGCAGGGTATACAAATCAGTTCCTGAGCCCGAAGGCTGGGAAGAGCTGACAAGAGACCCACTACCTCCTTGGAAGGAGGTAGCCGCTTAGACATCCAATTAAGGACTTCTTAGGAGGAAGAAGCAGCCTTCTTTTCCTTTGGCCGATGGAGGCCTATCTGGTTTCCCAGGACACCTTCGAACCACAGTAGAAGGAGTGGAGTAGCAGCAGAAGACAAAGTCGGAGACAAAGCAAAGGAAGATGGTATACCTCCAACCTTAACCTGGTGGACAGGAAACATCAAAACCTCCAGGGCAGCTTAGGCAGGAACACAACAGCAGCGGCCCAGGACATGAACACCAGGAGTAGGAACGGTCGTGATTAGGACAGCCCAGGAAGGAGCTATGGGAGCAGTTCAGACGGCAGGAGGTACAGGAACGACATTAGCAGTGACAGGAGTGAACGGGGTAGGTGCAGCAGGAGACCAGGAGGAGCTGCCCAGTGACTAGTCGCTGTGGGTAACAGGAGCAATCAAACAGGAGCACAGGAGTGGTGACAGGACCACAGATACACCAGAGGCAGAGCCTCAGCATACATGGGGGCCAGCAAATGATAGCGATCGATCCACATCCACGGGGCACAAAGTTAGAAACCAAGACACCGATGTGGACCTACGCCATCCCATCAAGGTACTGTGGTCGATCCTGGAGTAACCACTGTGTGAACATCAAGGGAACTCCTCCAGGCTAAGATATCCAAAAGCAAGATATCCAGCCAATTACTGCTGCACCTATGATGCTCACTGTAAATCTGAAAGAAAAAAGCAAAGATGATTAATAGAGGGAGACTCCTCTTGGTCCGAGGGGAACTGCCCTACGAAGGGCAAGGAGGCCCCTGAGAAGAGGTTGCCTGAACAGCCACCCCCCCCCAACCCACCTCGCCTGACAAGGAAAGTGAAGAGGCAAAGGAGAGATAGGAGAAGAAAGCTACCGGGAGAGAGACAAGAAAGAAGGAGAGGCTACCAAGGGCGCTGTGGAAGCAAAACTTACCAACGACGCCTGGCAACTGTCCTCCGAAGTTCCCTCCCAACAACTCTTCCACAGCACAGGCAGCGAAGAGCAACACTCAGCCCAAGTCAGAATAGGGATGCAGTCATGTCCTTGTACACGGAAGGCGTGAGGCCCAGCGATAGGGGATCGAACTCTGTTATGCTCCAGCCAACAAAAGGGGAGGCAGTTATGCCCTCTGGGCAGCCAATCCCAAGACACTCTGGGGAAACGACGACCTACACAAGGCTATCATAAATCGTGGGTTTGTATATTAATAAATATCATATATACACAAAAATACAAAAAAGATCCCACCGGGAAAAAAAAGAGCTTAACAACAGTCAGGCAAAGAGCTCCGATAACATGTCTGCAACTCGTGACGGCCATAAGCAAACTGGAATACCCTGTATTTACATCCAGGTAGGCAGGTATTCCCACCTACCTGACGGTAGTTACTGCCTAACCACCTTGTTCAAGAGTTTAACGGCCGTTTCCAGCTCCGCCGCAACTACAGTAATTCCTAATGTAAAGGACTCATGGTTTGTATATCATGCAGGAACAAATTATACATTGTGCCTGGGTTGGAATCTGGAACAATAAACTTCAATTACAAAGATCATTTATTTGAGAATAAACAAGGAGTCATTGAATACAGTTACTATTATCCAAAGCAGAGCTTCTTTCTGCCTCGCATCCGCACTTCATCTAAACGGTTAATCACTTCTGCTGCTGCTTTTCCACCAGCTGTTTTATAGACTGACAAAACCTGCTGAACAAACAGTTCTATTTGACGAGCATGAACTGTTTCGTTCTAAAACATACAAGTCTACAGCTTTATTCTGGACGCCATCAACTGAGTCTCCAAATCAATATGATAATATCTGATGTATCATATGGAGGAACCAGTAACATATTTGATGTTGTCAAATCCCCATGAATAATATTGTTATCATGCAGTTTTGCAAGGGTTTTTCCAATTTTCTCAGCTAAGTTCATAAATACTGGACCGTTCATAGACTGCTGCTTGTTAACTGCATCATAAATAAAATTTCTGACTGTCACTGAATCATTAATTTCTTCCAACACGATCTCATTTGTGGTAAAATCCACATCATAAACAGCTGGAGTTCTTATTCCAAAGCTTCGGCATCTAACTAAAGCCCGAGCTTCTGCCTTTATACGCTCACGAGTGATCTGTGCATCTAAATCTGGATGACGATATGTTTTTGGAAACCTCTGCTTAACAATTACTGACTGTCCAAGCCATGAAGTGGTAAACACCCGTCCTTCAGCTCCTTGTGTTAAAAGCTCTCGGTTCATCCTGAAAAGTTTAAGTCATGAGAAACAATTAATTTAATTATATAGTATCTGCAGTATTAGTAGGAAATATTTTCAAAAAGATCAGAAACCTATGGTGTTTTGTATGGAAAACCTTTGGTGGATAACTGGTTGTCACTGAAATTCAGTAACATGGTAATTAATAGTGGCAGAGAAAGGGGTAGTTTGGTATCACCCAATCACTTTTTCCTTCAACAACAGGGGCATACTCAGGATGATTAAATGTGGGATTATGGCAAGACTAGATTGTGTATTTAAGGAAAAAAAAAATCTTGAATTTCTAATTTGCTCCTACAAAGACACATACCTTAAACTTTAATGGAATGGGGACTCACTCCTTTACTGGGAGGTTTAGTCCTCAGAACAAGACTGGAAAGACTGGGCAATCCACATTAAACTATCCTCTAGAAAAGACTGGGGAATTATGTCTTTCCCATATATGAACAGGAAACTTGTTGGTAAGAAGCAGTACCATCATCCAGGAATGAATGATAATACTCTACACCCACTCTCCCATCTTGTAAAAAGCAGAGAGAGAGAGAGAGAGACTCAAGGGTTCTGACGGGTGCTCAGTCTTGTAACTTACAATCTGCCCAGCAGGTACAAACTCAGTTTGGGCTATGACTTCCTATGATTGTCCATAGTCAAAATAATAGAGGCCACAAGTGTATAAGTACATGCTACTATGCATATACACAATGGAGGCTCTGGACATACAAGATACCAAGGCGCTGCCTGATCACCCAAACGTAGGTCATCACAATAACTAAACAAGGGCAATGGTTTGTTTATGTTGAAAAAATATAAATTTTCATAATAAAATTTATTATTTAGATACTTACTTACTGTTAAAGTTAGTCTACATCTCCTCGCCTATCAGCTCACAGGTATAAGCTAACTATAACAGTAAGTAAGAGTCATCCCTAATAATTTACTGTTTTTTGTTTTTTGTGACTGTTATTCTGTATACCTCTCTCTTTCCTATTTCAGACTGCCTTTGTGAACAGAATAACAGTCCCATTTGAATCTTTCATGTCCCCGGCATAAAAACAAAAAAAGCTGCCAGAAAATGTGCCCATATACAGTACATGTGCCAGTACTTTTAGTTGAGAAGCTGACATTTGTTTTTGTACCTAAGTGTTCATCTTGAGGATTAAGTGCAACATTCCACCCATCCTAAACATTTGCATTACAATAATTTAAGACTGTGTTGCTTCTGGTAACAAGTTTGCTATCTGGTGGTTATGAGGGGTGAGTGGGGAATACCCCTCACTCACCCACTGCACCTAAGCACTTTTTCCCTTGGCCACAGGGACAAAGCAGGGTGGTTGAAGTGGGTTTATAATAAAGACTGGTTGGTGTGCTTAGGAAAAATACAAATTACTTCAAAATCACAATTTTTCAAAAGTGAATTTATTTCTCCTAACTATACAAACCTGAGGTCCTTTACATTAGGAATTACTTATGGCGAAGTTGGACACAGCCGTTAAACTCTTGAACAAGGTGGTTAGGCGTAACTACCGTCAGGTAGGCGGGAATACCTGCCTGAAAAGATGTAAACATTCCAGTTTGCCTTTCGGCCCAGGTTCAGACTGAAGGGTTGCATGAGGCGGGCATAAAAATGTAATATAAAGGACCTCAGGTTTATATAGTTAGGTAAAATACAATTTACTTTTAAAAAAATGTGATTTGTTCCGACACTATGTGTAATACAAACCATCAGTCCTTCACATTTAGATGACTCACTGGTTGGAGGGAAGAATCTGAGTGAGTCTCTTGAATCGTGAACTGACTGGAGTTCTGCACACCTGGGCTTCTCCTCCTGGTCGAAAGAGTGAGGAGGAGTACTATGCCTCTGACATATTGATCGGAGTGTAGGAGCTGCAAGATCAAATGTCAGGTACTGGACCTTTTCACGAGTGAGGAAACATAACTCATACAAAATAGGCTGGGAAGAGTCTTAGAGTTGGAGGCACTAAGGGAAACCCAAGGTAGGGATTTCCTTATTGCCAGTCTCTCCTTCCTCCCCTTGCTAGAGGAAGGAGTGGTATTGCTTCTATGATTCTAGAAGAAAAATATCAGACGCCAGATCCAGCAAGTATTGGTTCGAGTACTATTCTCATCCCAAAGGAGGAGACTTAGGAGGACGGGGAAGGAGGAGGAAGAGAGGCCAGTCACTCTTGGTATCCCTCTCACTTCCAGAACCAACACCTTAGGCGAGATGCTACTAGTCCTCTTGAAGGAGCCGGGTAAGAAAACGCAACTTGTTGAGCAGCCACCACAGGACCAAGGAAAAAAGGTTCCAAGGAACTGTGGGCAAGACCACAGGAGGACAGAGTGTGGTCTATGAGACAACATCTTGCTTCCAGACCGACAGAAACTTCCGGAATGCGAGAGATGGACCAAGCTGTTGATCTCGTGAGCTCTCGGGTGGAAAGTACCTTTATCGTCGTTGTCAGCTGTTGAGTACCTCCTTCAACCGCTTCATGAGGCCAGAAGGAAGATGTGTCCTTAGACACTTTCCTCGGGAGAGATAGTACCAGCAAAAACGTCGACGACATCCAGGTTAGGAAATGTCGAGCCTTTTCGAAAGTACCATAGCTCCCTAATAGGACGAGTAACGATCGATCTGGATCACCACAAAGTCCAAGGAGGAGGGGGAACAAGAAGGACTTGAACCCAACAATAGATGCCGGCGGATTCAGAAATGTCCACTTACGACATCCGAGAAGGAGTCGAGTAATTGATTCCCTCTACCTGTTCTTTTCCATCTTTCTACGCCAAGGCAAAGCAAGATGAGAGATGGTCCTAAGAGAGCAACTGATCCGACAACCTTTAAAGTGGTGCATGCAGCACGGGACAGGAACCCTAAACGAGAGTCACTTGCCACCTAGGGAACAGTTCCCTGGGACAGCAAGACCGAAGAAGCTTCTCATCAGCAACTAAATCTCGACTGAGGAGAAGAAGGCTATTTCAGATAGAAGACTAGGTCACAAGGTCCTACGTTCTTCACAAATGAAGGAGAGAAAAGCAACCCTTGGCAGAGAAGATGAGGAAGTCCAGACTTGAAGAGCGACTCTGACCCGAGAAGAAGTTCTGCCAATGACACCCACCAGCGAAGACGGATCCAGTCCCTAGGACAGTGTTGTAGAGGACTTCAAGAGATATCCAGCTATATTAGTTGCCGCTCGGCAAGAAAGCCCATGCTTGCAAGGAAAGCTGGAAGATCTCCCAGTCCTGAACACACAGAGATGTACTGCCTGAAGAACCGCTTCTTGTGTAGCTGATACAGAAGGCTGGGTCAAGCAGAACTCTTCTCGATGCCTCAGAAGCAGAGCTATCAGGTTGGGCGAAAGGCGAAGTCTTCCAGCATATGTTTGTAACTCAGAGTGAGCAATGCTTGCGAACCCTTAGTGAAACAGACAAATAAGGAGGGAAAAATGCAGATATCGATTTTCCTAAAAAGACAGCATGCCTCACCGTAGTGGCCCCTGGGTCTGGTATGAAGGAGTGAGAAAACTACCGATTTTGTTGTGCAGGGAGGCAACAGAAAGGCGGTAGGGATCTATCAGTTGAGCAGTCTCTTCGTGAATCTTCATGAGGAAAAGGTTGAAAAGCACGTTCTGTCCCGATCACTCAAACCTGTGGCCGAGTTCGCCTACAAATACATTCCCACCGGGAATGTATCTGGCTAACTGAGCTATCGAGTGCACTATAGAACACTGAGTACCTGCAAATGTTGACAGATGAAACAGGAGGAAAAAAAGATTCCCTCTTGTTTGTCGACGAATGTCACTACTCCCTTATGGAAAAGAGGGTGGAAAGAGACAGATATGCACTTTCCCAGAGGGGAAGAAGAGGGCTATGTGCTATGCATCTTCTTCTGAAGCCTGAGACTTCTTAGGAGCTGAGGGGAGCTGGCTTGAACTCAAGGTCGAGCTGAGATGACTATGACCTAAAGATCTTGGCCATTGTCCAAAGGACAAGGCAGTGCCTGGTACAAACCTTAATTGCCACGGTTTCTGGCAAATCTCTGAAAGAGAAAGGCAGAACCAAGTAAAGGTTCGTTCCTAAGGGTCGAGCCAACTAGGGACTTACGAAACCGGAGATCCGAATTAGGACAAAGTCCTTCTTCTTAGCAGCAGAAATGCCTACAGACTGGCGTCTGGTATAGGAAGACCCACCCCCGGACAGGACCAGTCTCCAGAAGGCAGGGTTCTTTCCAGGAATGGTTGTACCCAAGGAGAGAAAGCCTAAAAGTGAAGGATCATGGATCCATCAGGGAGTGTCTGGAGGAAACCAGCAGGTGCCCTCCCAGATCGCCTCCTCCCATTGCAGAAGAGAATACCCTTCATGGCAAGGAGAAGCAGAGAGAGAACCCAGTCCGGATGAAGCAGAGTCAGAACAACCTGCAGTCAGCAAGACCCTCTGAGGCAAGAAAAATTCGTACTCTGTCGAGGCAGGGGAGAGCTTGGTGTCTCGACCTGAATGAACTCCTTGTCCAAAGAAAAGTATACATCTGGTCGAGAATGCTCTCGGCAGTTATAGCCACTGCGGCCTTAAACTCTCGGCCACCCTTTGGAACTGCAGGAGTGGATTGCTAATGATGAAGTTACTTATTCACTGGGGGAACCATGGTCCTGTACAAACCTTGATTACTGCGGTATCTGGCAAATCTCTGAAAGAGAAAGGCAGAACCGAGTAAAGGTTCGTTCCTAAACGTCGAGCTAACTCGAGACTTTCGAAACTGGAGATCCGAATTGGGAAGAAGCTTGGTGTCTCGACCTGAATGAACTCCTTGTCCAAAGAAAAGAATTCATCTGGTTGATAACACTCTCGGAACCCGGGGACCCTCGCGCTGATGAATTGGCGCTAAGTTCTCTGAAAAACAAGGCCGATCGCAACTTGAAGAGGAAGACCCTCGCTAAGCTCCGGGCGATGAAACTCCTGTCCCTCTCTCCTTGGAGGGAGACCTTGACGATCCCAAGAAACCCTCCTCGGCTACCTGGTTGAACTATGAGACAATTGGGGGACTGACACCCAAAGCACGCCAGGCAGCCAAGCTCCGAAGACAAATTCATCGGAGCTCTCTCTGTCCGTCTCGATCCTCTCGGAACAAGTGAGAAGAAAAGAGAACAGGTGAGGAAAAAGAGGACCCCTACCTGTCCTGCCAATAAGACCACCAGGAGAGGCAGACTGTGAGTGATAATCAACCGAAGGAAATTATTGCCACACTGGGGAAGAGCAGGAAGTTCACTCAAACAGAGCCGAGAACCCGATTCGGAAAAACCGAGCAGGGCCGAGCCAAGCCACACTGAACCGAGCCAATCACGTGAACGCAATCCAGAGGGTGGTATGCGGTGGACTGGGAGGCAGGTGGGGCGAGCTGAGCCAGTCTCGTGAGCGCGACCAGGGGCTGGGTGGGGTGGGCAAGCTGAGCAAGCTGAGCTGAGCTGATTGCTCGAACACAATCGGAACTGGACTTTTTAAGGAGATATGGGGTGCTGCCCATACAGGTTTCATGTAGAAAGCATGAAAAACCTTGTAGATACAGAGAAGGAGGGAAGCAGTGGGTGTGTGACTCTTACGTGGTGCTATAAATAAAAGCAGCATAAAGATGCTACTGTAACTCCACAGAGGACTCTCAGGCTACACGATACTTATCTTGGGTTTGTTTTGGATGGTTTTTGCATGTTTCTTACCATTACTGTTTTCGGAAATGCTTAGTTTTCGACTTTAATTGTGTTGGTCATTTTTCGAGCCTCCACAGCATATAAAAACATTTTTCTGTTAGTTTTTGTTTTGTTTTGCTGTTTTTATTATTCCGCGCATTGCTCGTCTTCTGTTACCACCTTCCTCACATTGCTCATTTTCTGTAACCCATGACTAGCGCGTGCAGCGCAACATTACCACCTGCCAGATCATACGAGCTTGCCAAGTCTTTCAAAATGCAGATAAGGTGCAAAGTGCCGTTCTGCCATGCCCAAACTGAGAGCAGAAATGTTCATAAAATGACTGTTAAAAAAAGTAGCCTCACCCACATTGCTGGGTTATGTTGAGTGGTGACAATCCTAAAACGATAGTTTTGCCGAAGATCATAACATCAGAAAACAAGAAACCTACCAGGAAAATATGTTTTTTAAGCTGGCTGGGGCTTCCGAACAATGACCTTTGACTTTAAAAAAAAAGTAGAAAACTAAGCATTTCCGAAAACAATAATGGTATGAAACATGCAAAAACCATCAAAACAAGCAAGAAAAATATCGTGTGTAGTCTGAGAGGCAGTCCGGGTGTAAAGTATAATTTTACCGAAGAACCTACTGGAAGAGAGAAGGAAGGAGGGGAGGTCACCAAGGGTGCAGTGGAAGCGAAACTTACCAATGATGCCTGCAACCTCACCCCCGGCCCCCGCAACTCTCCATAGTGCAGGCAGCAAAAACAACGCTCAGCACAAGTAGACAGGAAGTAGTCATGCCCTTGTACATGGGGGTCGGGAGCCCAAGAAGGGGAGTGAACTCTTACATCCCAATCAATGTAAGGGAGTAAAGATATTACGTCCCAATCTAATATCTCTGAACGTACAAGGGAACGCCTTCGGTATCTAAATAAAGTGCTACTGGAAAAGAAGCATTACCACTCGGTTACGTCCCTCTAAATACGCACTTGGCCACCAAGACCCAGACGAAGGGGAACGACGGCTTATGAAAGGCTATCACAAATCGTGGGTCTGTATTAATAAATATCAAACATGCAATATATACACAAAAATACAAAAAGATCCCACTGGGATAATAAAGAGTTCAACAACAGTCAGGTAAAGAGATCCGAAAACACGTCTCCAACGCATGACGGCTGAAAGCAAACTGGAATTTTTACATCCAGGCAGGTGGGTATTCCTGCCTACCTGACAGTAACAATTACTGCCTTAATGTAACCACCTTGTCCAAGAGTTTAATGGTCATATCCAGCCGGCCGCATACAATCTTGCAATGTAAAGGACTGATGGTTTGTATCATGTTGGAACAAAATTCATTTATTCCCTTGCGCCTTTATACAGGAGATTACACCTTAAATGGGAGGTCTTGTGTGACAAATGACTGGAATGAATGCTATCAGGAACTGTCACACTCCCTCTTGCGCATGCAAGCAGGGCACGAGATGACTCCTGTAACCTACTCTGTCTGGGCAAATGGGTTGATAGTAGGAGCAGCAGGGCTTAGGACATAGAACCTCTGATCCAGGAGAGGACTCACCCAAGTACGGAAAGCATTCTGAAACTTGATGATAGAGCAGCAGGGCTTAGGGCATGAACCTCTGATCCAGGGAGAGGACTCACCCGAGTACGGAAAGCATTCTGAAACTCGAGAAATCCCAGCTGAGGAATTAAAGCTGCAGCAGCTAATTTGCTCCAAGACCAAGTACGGTAATATGTTCAGAACAAGCACTACCTTATGTCCCTACCACCTTTAAAATGGCGGCAAGAGATGCATCATATGCATTTAAAACCAATACTGGATGCTTGAAGGGTAGTTGTACAATATTTATCTTGGTTTTGATCTCAAGCATATACTTCATCCTAGGTGCTGCTCCAGAATGGGGAAGGTGATTCCAGTCACTCTACTTTTATACTTAGCTAAAGTACTTGGGCAAGATACTTTCCTGTCCAGATGGAGCCAAGTGCCAACACAACTTGATGAGCAGCCACCAAAGATTCCCAAGGAGAAGGTGCTTGCGGGTGACATCGCTCAGTTAGAATGTGATAAACGTTATCTTTTTATGCCAGACACATGCCCTCATTATATGTACCAATGAGTTCTGAAAAGCTAGGGACAGTCCAACACTCGTGACTTCCTGGCCTCTTGCACGAGTAGGGAGAAAGACATCCTCCTCAGAGGAGTCATAAGCTCATTTGATTACCGAGAACATGAGATACATCTCACTCTGGAGGACACAGTTCCTGAAGGGAGCAAGATTGCTCAAAGCTTCTCGACAACAAGATTCAGACTGTTCGGTCTGACAACCTGGGACAAGGCTGAGCATTAGCCTTTCTACTTGCAGAGATTGACAGGAGCTTGTCTTGACAAATATGGGAATTGAAATCTGTGATCCTGAACAGATGCTTTGACCTCAGCCACCCCCACACACGACACACACACACACACACACACACACACACACACACACACACACACACACACACACACACACACACACACACACACACCACTCAAAGAAGATGGCCCACTTTCCTTGGTACATGTTCACAAAGGAACAATAGAGGTACCCTGATAATTCTCTTGTGGCTCGGTGTGCTGGATAACTTCCACGTGTGAAGCTGAAGGGGAGCATACCTTGTTGTCTGTGTGCACATGGTCCAAATGAATAGGTTTTGCATGCCTGTCTGCCATGTACTATATATCCTTGGAGGCACAGGAAGAGGGGGAGGTTTGTCCTGAGCAAATCCATGCAACATGCATGCAGTCCCAAGACAGCCTGCATTGCATGAGCAAGACACACAGGCTCATCTAATGGTGATCCCAAAGGATTACAGTTAAGAGTCTGGAGAAGTCCTCATCTCTAATGGGCAGGTGCTCTTGTACTTGCCCTGCCAGAGGCTCCCTGGTCATGCACTGGTGACCAAGAGTCCCTGCTCCCTGACAAGAAGGGAGGGCACTTCCAACGGGACTCTTTACGAGAAGCTTTCTTCAGAGTTGGTCAGACAGCCACTGACAGAGCAGAGGAGCACCAAGCGGTACACTGGCTAAGGCAACTCCATGCTGCCAATGATACTAGTTGCCTGAACAATCTGACTAGTGTAAAAGAATATGTCCATCCTTGTGTTGATAGGAGACTGATTGTGAACATATCTTAGGACATATCAAGGTAGCTCCAGAGAACTATGACACCCTTTTGTCTGAGGTCTTCCGTGCGTACTATTGCAGAAAAGTGCAGGCAGACTACCAGAAGCGACTGTAGCTATTCCTCAGGGACTGAGTGCATATGAACCTATGCAATAAAAGATCAGTCACAAGCAGGCAAATGTACCAAACCACCTACACTGCCCATGACCACCTGGGCCTGTAAAGAGGTCCAGGAAGCATGGTCACTCCCAGAAGAAGGGTGTCTGGGAGGGAGATAGTCACAAGAAATCACTGCTTTCTTGCTGAAGGCTGTATCTCATGCCATCTTTCTAAGCTTGCCATTCTGAAGAAGACAAAGACTAGGAAGAAGGTGAGGGTGAAGAGGAAGTAGAAGACGACAAAGAGCAGAAGGAAGAAAAAGATTGGTAGCACTCCTTGACCTACCCCAACCACAAGGTCCCTCCATGCCTGGTAAAGCCAGAATATAACAAACAAGATATTTAAAGCTTTACATTTGTGCATTTGCAGGCGTGTATATCAATCACACAATATTCTCAGAAAACGTACAATTTATTCTGAAATTAAATCTTCTCTTATAATAACCACATGTTTGTAGATGGTTTTCAATATGTCCAGTCCTTTAGACACTGCTTTAACTGGATTGGATGTACATTTGTTGACAGCCATTACCCACTGTCAGGCATTTTAGATCTTATTCATTATTTCAGAAGAATTTACCTGTATCAGAATGAATGTGCTAATCTATAGATCATAGTGATAAATATAATATCAAATACTGGCTAGATATATTATCTTGATGGATACCAGTACTACACGGATAAATTGATATGTTTAGTATAAAAGAATTACAGAAGAATCTCTACTTTAATCTTTATATCCTCCTCCTGTAGATCAGAAACCTAATAATTTAGTATTATATAGTACTGTTAAGCCTTCATAAAGTTCTATGATCACAACAATATATTTAAAGACGTTGCTACATTTGTGATGGCAGGCGTGGGATCAATCTATTCTCAGAAAACGTAGCAATTTATTCTGAGAAATGACACTCTTATAAGCTGAGACATGTTTGTAGATGGTTTTCAATATGTCCAGTCCTTTAGATGCATTTAACTGGATTGGAATAGATGTACAATACATTTGTTGACAGCCATTACCCACTGTCAGGCATAACTTGTTACTGGCTAGAGATGGATATTTGAATTACAGAAGAATGACCTTTTAGCATTAATGATCATGATCACCTTACAGGTGGTACTAAGTTTCCAGTCGTTCACCTGTTCTTGTACTTTCGAGCTTCATGGGTACTAAAGCCCTTTCTTCCTTGTACCTCTTTCACTCAATGTATCCGGCACTCTCTAGGGCGTTTTTTCTCCTCCTTCAAAGAGAAATGTTAATAAACCTAGGAACAGTTTATTTTACATAGTACCATAAAGCCTTTATAAAGTTCTAGAGAGAGAACAATTCCCAGGAGACATTGCTTAAAGGACTGATGGCAGGATGGGAGAAACGAAAGTCAAAAGTAGCACTCTGCAGCGAGAAATGGCACCTCAAAAAGGTGAGACTGGTGAGGTTCAAAGTTATTTAGATGTTTAAGTTTAATGAGTGTGCTCTGAAGCGATTGAAAGGCAAAATTGTCTGGGTTTTTGAATCTCATGAAGGCACCTGAAAGGGATTTCGATGGCTAAGATGTCTAAGTCTTTGACTCTAGTAATGTCACTTGGAAGGGATGGCAAATCAAAGCTTTCTGGAGCTGCTACCTTGATGAAGACACTTGGGAGGGATGTCAAAGTCAAAGCTTTCTGGGTCTACGACTATAGTGAGGACACTTGGAAAGGGTTTCAAAACCAAAGCTGTCTACATCTTGGCCTTTAGAAAATAGCTGGAACGGATATCAAAGGCGCAGTTTTTTGGTTTTGGAAGGAATGTCGAAGGAGAAGTTTTCTGGGGCATTCAGTTTTGTGAAGGTTCATTGAAAGGATGTCAAGGGGCAAAGTTTTTATTGTGGGGGGGCGGGGATGGATGTCAAAAGCACTTGCCGGGGACTTTAACTCTACAGAAGGCATTCGGAAAGGGTGTCACAGCAAACTTTTCTGAGTCTTTGATACCAGAAAAGGCAATTGGGAACAGCTGTCTAAGGCAAACTTATCTAGGTTTTTACTCTATAGAAGGCACTAGGGTGGGATGTCAAAGGCAATCTTGTCTGGGCCGTTAATTCTAAAGGAGACACTGGGAAGGCATGTCAGATAGTAAAGATTCTTATTCAGCATTTGTCTTACAGTTCTGTGCAGTAATGATGCACCAAAGCCAATTTGAAATGGGCATCCTCACTGGGCAGAAATTAAAAGACAACAGAATGCTTGAGAATCATACTGCTATACATAAAAAGTACTCTTTTTATGATTCCATCCGGTAAAATCATTCTTTCTGACCCTTACCAATATTCTGTTCTTTTACAATGGCACAGCAAATTTCTGCATCATCCTTTGAAACTTCAATATCACAATACTAGATGCCTGTTACCCCTTCACACTAATAACCACCATATCTCTCCCACCAAATGAGTGGAACAGATGACTCTACTGCATACCCAATGCATGCTCCTCACTGGCATGAAGGTTCATCAGTATCCTTGATATATTTTTACCGCATATTCTTTGAATCACTCCTACAGAGCTTATCTTATTCATTTTTAGTATCTCCTGATTGCTTTCTCATTTTCTTCACCTCTGTCTACATTAAGTATACTCTTGGATGCTGCTCCTATGCTTAATCTTTTACCAGTAACGCTGAAAGAATCTTCATTCTCGGAAAACTGACAAGGTCGTTGGTCATAAGTGTCCTCTTTGCATGTTTACTTGAGCAGTTTATGGATAGAATTGTTCCTGTGGTTTGCTTTAGTCTCCAACTCCTTATTGAATCTTGCACTTTCTTTCCTCCGTGGAGTATGTACTGTTGAGCTCATGCCAAAGAAATATCACCTCTCGGAAACACCCTCATGCTTCAAATTCTATGGTAACCAGTGAATTGAACACTTGACTTCTACTTGCTCCAACATCTATCCAGCCACCTTAAAGATTCATAACTTGAGTTTTTTACCTCTGAGACAATTTGTACCTCTGTCTACTCTACCACCATGCTGAATTTAATCTAGATATTTGAATTACCTACAGTATATTTCCTGATATATCGTGTAATACTAATTGCTTAATCCGTTTAAAATGATAATTTTTTGGTTTTTGAGGCTTTAATCCATCCCATTTGATTACTCACTCTGACCTTATCTGTTCAGTTTTAGATTATTGCCACTTTTTTCGGTAGAGTTTTTTCTTTGTCTATCTACTATGTAGGATTGTAAATAAAGTGTGCGTATGTTTTCATGCTGTTGTAAATGCGTTAGTTTTAGCAGCTGCGGTTATATTCTAGACGACCGTGTATACTAGGGTATACATATATAACTCAGAACCATACTTTATTGATTCATTGATTACTTGAGATAAGTATCTGGCATCGCAATACCAGAGCAAGACTTTAGAGGTTAAACTCAAGAGTTAAAGGATCTCTAAACAATCAATGATAATAAGGCTTTTTCAATTTACAGGTTGCATCGTTTTGCAGCATAAAAATCCTTCCCACTTATTTGAACCTTATTTTAGGATGAACTAGCCTTCACAAACCTTATTTAAGACAGAAAAATTAAAAAAAAACCTTACAATGATGCCTCACTCCTCTTTTTAAAGATACAGAAGACATTTTTTGTTAAATTTAGCATATTTGTTTATTATATATATATATATATATATATATATATATATATATATATATATATATATATATATATATATATATATATATATATATATATATATATATATATATATATATATATATATATATATATATATATATATATATATATATATATATATATATATATATATATATATATATATATATATATATATATATATATAGTATATATATATATATATTGATACCATGAAAACACGCCTACTGCCTTCATGAAAAGGCGAAGAATTTAATATACTTTTCTTTTCTCCATTTCCACTTTACATTTTAACCAGTTGATGCTTCACAGCGGCTAGAATAGAGAGAAATATAGATGGTAAAAATACTTTTCACGATATTTTTTGTTTCTTTTCCTCAGGAAAAGGCACAGCAATACTGAAGTTTGTTATGGAAAACAATTCCTCATCCCTCAAAAAGGACGAAAGATAAGCAATCTCTACTTTCACTACAATAAAGTATCAGATGATAGGAGTATGATTTTCTATTCGTGCCTCTGCACATAAGAAAATACGTTGTTTGTCATTCAAATCAACTTTTAAATTTTGGTCCATGTTTCATAAATATGGCAACTTGCAGAAATCAAAGAATATGCCCTGCAATATATGGAAAAAGACAAGTCAGTGTTAAAAGTAAGAGAGAGAGAGAGAGAGAGAGAATAACTCATTCGTTTTGACATAAATTCTACCTGCAAAGTTATAAGGGTAAAGACAGAAACTTGATCATTAAAAAATAACCAAAAAATTATAGTGCATGAAGTGACTGGACCCAGTACTGACAATAAGTCAAGTGTTACAGGCGATGTGTTTCAACATTAATAAACAAGAAACGCTTTCTTTCAAGTTCCAGGGTCTGAGGCTTGGGGATTAGCAAGGTTTAAATTTTGTCTAGTTATTCACTTTAAATATTTTTTTCTCTAGTTCGATTACCGCTTTTTCTCTCTTATATCCTCTTGCTGACGCGTTGGCTTCTACTTTTTTTTTTATTCCGGAAAAAATGTGCAATGTAGAATTTTTAAATATCCATTGTCTATCAGCAGGGTTTAATCCTGTGCAAATACGCTACACGAGGTAGATCTTACAATTGATTCAGAAACAGTATTACAGCAGTATAGAATTTAATAAATAAAAGCACTCTTTCGCTGGTGGAAGTTCCTGAGGAAAAGAAACAAAAAATATCTTGAAAAGTATTTTTACCATCTATATTTCTCTCTATTCTAGCCGCTGTGAAGCATCAACTGGTTAAAATATAAAGTGGAAATGGAGAAAAGAAAAGTACATTAAATCCTTCGCCTTTTCATGAAGGCAGTAGGCGTCTTTCGCGGTATCAATATTGCTATGGCCATGAAAGCGAAGAGTGTTATTGTACAGAAGATTGAGAGGAATGCTGGTCCCCCTGTTCGATCAAAAGCCTTCCTCTGCCGGAAGCGTTGGAGTTTCCGACATTTTTTGTGATATTTCAGAAAAGGGAATTTTTGTCGTCAGAAAAATAGGAGTAAACGCATATAGAATGTACAGAAATGACCCAAACCAATTTTATATATATACATACATACACATACATATATATACACATATACATTATATATATATATATATATATATATATATATATATATATATATATATATATATATATAATATATATATATATATATATATCAGAGGTCACAAGTTCTGAATAATAACTGAGTGAGTTCATGTTATTTCAACATAGCTCCCACGTGCACTGCGAACTCTGTCCCTTTGTTATTATTGACTTAGGAACATTTCATATATATATGTATATATATATATATATGAGTGGCAACAGTGTAGTGCCAAGCGCCGTTTTTTTAAAAATGATAAAACGCATTTAAAAGTTTGCCATATATAATTATATAAAAGAAAATACCAGCCAAACGATTTATATATATATATCATACCTCATTTTAATTTATAAATTTATTATATACATATAAAAATCATTATAGTATGTTTTGTCATTTAGAATAATAACTGCAAAAGTTCATGTTATTTCAAATACCTAATGTTCACAATGAAAATGTCCTTTTATTATTAATTGACATTTAAACATTTCATTTTGTGAAAACAATTTAAAATATTTATCCTAATAATGCTATAAAATTATTATATAACATATCTGATAAAATTTCCATAAAATATTATAAAACAAAACACATATCCTACATCCACCATCACCGTGATTCATATGCAATTGCCTCCTTTTAAACGAGTCTTATATGTATATGAGAACTCTACTATATAAATATATATATTTTTGCATATTTGTTACCGCCAGGGGACATAAAAATAAAAGTTGATAATAAGGATAGTGCTGTACTTTAGCTGCTCATCACAATAAAAAAACCAGCGACTGGACGAGGAATCAGGACTACCTTGTTTGCACTAACCCCTCATCGGCCACAAGAGAGCATATATAATTTTAAACGAATAAAAGCACTCTCTTTAATACATAGAATAAGGAATCTTTTACACAAGGTGTTTTATGAAAATTTACAGAAAAAAAAAAAAAAAGATATCAAAGTAAAATGGATGTTTCAGAAACATGAGAAAGAGAGAGAGTAAAGCGTTTGTCCAGACACTAGATTGTACCATACACAATGAAACTATTTATCAGAATCACCGTGATTCCAGACAATCGAAAGATTGAAAACGCGTTATTTACTGCAGTCAAAACTCTACCTCAAGAAATAGGATATATTTCGTGCAATCTGTGTCAGTCCGGTGTTTTTATTCCTCTTTACTTCTCTGTGCTAATGAAGACCACCGTGGGATGCGGCTTCCGCTCCTCCAGATTTGTGCTGGATTGTACAGTAGGCTGCAAGGTCTAGAGAATACAAGTTCTCACGCACAGGATTAATCAGGTAAGGAGATAATGAATTAAGAAACTGACGTCAACTCACCCGTTGGACTCCTCTGTCCAAGCTTGCGTTTGGAAAACTTTTCCCTGTTTGAACTCTTGACTCCCCTTTAATATTAAAAATTATGATTCATTTGTTAGGGAAACAAAGCCTATGTTGACCATTTTCATTTCTTTCACCTTGATTCAAATAATTACAATTTAGAACTTAAAAACTGAAAAACATTTTTTACTTGTAATATACAAATCTCACACTCAAATACACATATACGAGTACATGTATACATATAATTATACAATTATGTTACCAAGGGGAATTTATAAGTTGATAATAATAAATATCTTTTCCATCGATTTTAATATCGAAAAAGCGACGGACGAGGTTTCATTAGCTTCTCATTTGTTCTCAGGACTATCATTTGTAATTGACTCACTTCTTTCTTTAGTTCCTACTTAAATCATTTTGGAAACTTATGAAGTATAAAACCAATATATAACATCTCCTTTTTCAACTTGTCTTATTGTCATCCTGCAATTCTCCATTGGCAAACGAAACAATATTAATTTGATAAGCTAAATATATAGAAGAGACGTATCTTCAGCCTCAGTATAAGTGTATATATATTATAAAGATAGAAAATGAGACTATATATTATAACGCAAACCCTAGCCTCTATTCACACATGCATACATATCTGTACCCAGGAGATGAGCATAAATATTTACAAACAGGTGATAAATGGTGATGACATGCACTTTATGAAGTACAAATAACAGTCCATCTCTTTTCAACAATGAGTCAAGATATTTAATACATAGCAAAATACCTAACATCCCTGATACGACAGAAAAATAAAAAAAAACAGATAGGAAAGGGTAAAATGGATTTTCCTCAGACTTTTCATTGTTCTGGATAGGTGTATCATCTCTGCAATGTTTTGTTTTGGACACTAAGATTGTTTGCCGGAATTCCACAAGAAACTCGAAATGTCACTCCAGAATAATAAATCAAACCACTTGTCAACAAGGCAAATGAACTGGATTGCACTCTCCCAGTGAACAATCAGACCTTTCTATGACGTTTTGAGATTTTTGAGTTTTGAGTAACTGTAACCTGAATTTCAAGAGAAGATACCTTAACACTGAATGCTTATTCAAATAGTTTTATTGTCATTAGATCTTTTTATCTGCTCTTTAGTTCCTTCTTTGTAAGCATCTAAGTCCGATAACCTGTTCCATGGTCTAAGATGAAGTTTTCAGTGTTTCTTTTTATGAGTTTTATCCCACAGGATTAATCGGCAAATTGTATTTCCTGTACATATAAACCGTAGGATTAACAATGTTGGATTATGTTGGGATTGCATGTTAAAACCTTATTTTGTTGCTCCAAGTCATGAACCATACCAACTATAGTTAACTGTCGCTATTTAACCCAAATAGGAGAATTTTAGTTATATCGGTAAATTACAATGATTTTAAACACACAGAAAAATAAAAACATACACACAATGGACACAGCTAGGTTCATATAAAGCATCTGTATATATCATAACTCCATCTATTTTGCAGACACTAGATTTTCGTCCATAGGAAATCTATGAAGAATTAGGATCCCTATTTTTTCTAATATTTTCTGTAATACTACAGTTTGTAATCACTGAAACTGTCTAAATTCAGCAAGAAAGAAAATAAATAAGTGCACTATTTAAACAATGAAACCATTATGTTTCCTCTTCTTTTTGTTTTGTAAACGAACTGATCAGGATCAGAGAACTATGGACAGTGTGTGACCGTTCACAACCTGGTACCTTGTGTTAGAAAAACATGAATAGAAGACCATATTCTCTCAGACCTTGAACAGGGGCACATATTCTAGTACCTTTTTATTGTGTTCAACAAGTCATATTTTATAATAAATTTGTATATTTATATGCCTTTAACCCATATATATATATATATATATATATATATATATATATATATATATATATATATATATATATATATATATATATATATATATATATATATATATATATATATATGTATATATATGTATGTGTGTGTATGGATGTATAGCTGTTAATCGTAACATAATTCAGTGTAATTAGTGAAAAAAATTTGCTGTGCGACTTTAAGATATAGTGCAGAGTTGCGTTTCAGCTTTTATCGTAGGGCTTTTGGCCCAGATATGTAAGGTTAGTTGGGTCCTCCATTTTTCATGGCACCGGTTTCGTGGATTAACAGCTATTTAGAAGTGACATAGTAAATTTCGTAATACTGTTTACAAATGTTTGTACAACAAGAAGTGAGCGTCGAGGGTTGTAAGTGGATAAAGAAAGCGGAAGGGGAAAGTTCAAGATACTTGGACAAAATCCTCGACGGATAACCCCCCCCCCCTCCCCTCACACGTCCAAGGACAAAATCCCCAATCACCGACACCCTGGGATCACACAAGACGCCATTCCTCATTAAAATGCTAAACTAGAAAGTACTTCTTCTGAGAGTACGTAGTAGTTCACTTGTTTGGTAGTGTCGGCTGATGGTTGCTTCATAGCTAAACCTTCAGTAAGTGGTTTACTCGAGAACTAGAGCTTCTGCGAGGCGTTTCAAACAGCTCAACTGTAGTTCGCGTTTTGCTTCCGCCCACGGAAGGTGAAGTTATTTGTTAGTAACAAAGAACAAGTCAGTCAGTTTCGCATACGAAGGATATATTTTTGTGAAGCTGGAAGTTTCGGAAAATGGTTTATTGTCGTGCGAATGTGAAGATATAAAATGTTTCTAGAAGTTTAAAAGAATTGTGCAAGAGAAAGACAGCCTTTTATCATCACATAAGTTGTGCATCAAAATCAGAAAACGCAGCTGTGGAGAAACGCTCCCTTCATTATCTGAGGTAAGATATTAGGAGCTATGGACGCAAATACATTATTATTAGTAGTAACTGTAGCGTACGCTGCCATATGCTGAATATTATGTATATACCCGATAATGATATTAAAATGGCTGATAATGAGAATATATTATTGCAAGATTCAAAGGCTTAAGGTAAGAGTTTTTTTTTTAGATTTTGATTTGTTGTAAGCACAGAAATACTGCCAAATTCTTAGCGCTTCTTCTTTAATAGAACATTTAAAGTAGTTCCAGAAATTTTGACCTAAATGTAAGCAATTTATGCCCTAATAGGTAATCTTACAATACCCTTTTTCCGTGCACTGTTCTAAAATAAGCGTAAATTACCTCAAACCAAATATTCATGCAGGAAGAAATGCAACTCTTGAAAGTACTTTGATTGATTTTGGAAAGGTTAAACTGAATTCATTACCTGTAATGCTGCCCCTCCGACCTACCAAGAAACATACAATTCCTATATATATATATATATATATATATATTATATATATATATATATGTCAAATTATGTTTTTATACTCGTTTTGATTTGCAGTAGTTTTTCCTTGGGGGATACTGTTCTTGGGGTTTTTGGGATATTATCTTTCCAACAGAGAGAGAGAGAGAGAGAGAGAGAGAGAGAGAGAGAGAGAGAGAGAGAGAGAGAGAGAGAGAGAGAGAGAGAGAGAGAAAACACCACCAAGAGGTGACTGAGGCAAATAATCTTGTGCCATTAATTATATCAGTTGATTCTCGAGGGTCTTTAGCTAAACACTTCATCAGAATACAAAGAAATAAAGAACGTGGTAGTCGTTTTAGTGGATTTTTCTTCTCAGTGTTATGATAATGAAGATCAGATGCGATTCACTTGTTAATTAAATGCCATCTTGTGTATCATTATTCACAGCCGAAGTCGTTATAATGTTTGATAAAGCTTAGTGTCTCCATATGTATATATTAATCACTTTTTCTTTTTATTCGAGACATAGAAGTTTCCATGACGTCATTGCGTGTGATAATTTTTCTGAAATGAATTTGTTTTATCAGTCCTAGGCAGGTATATATATATATATATATATATATATATATATATATATATATATATATATATATATATATATATATATATATATATATATATATATATATATATATATATATATATATATATATATATATATATATATATATATATATATATATATATATATATATATATATATATATATATATATATATATATATATATATATATATATATATATATATATATATATATATATATATATAATGTTTTACTGTAATACAGCAGTATAATATGAAGATAAAAAGGCCTATAAAACACTGTATGAACGTTTCAGCCATATATTTCGAGCACTTCCTTCTGTGCCCCTGTTCAAGAGGAAATGCTCGAAATAGGGTCAAGGCCTTGAATAGGGTAAACGCTCGGAGCGTGAGACACTGCGGCATTCGTCCGCTGTTTGGACACTTCCAGAAAATGCATTCGAATCGAACGCGCCCCCATCAGCATCAGTGAGACTTGTGCTCCCTCTACACAACACGCCGAGACCTCAACGTTCCTATCAAAGTAACATTTTTCTCCTAAATTACGAAATAATGGCATATTTCCGATTAAACAGAGGCTCGTTAAGATTTAGCCGTGCATGGTGCTAACTTACCGGCCATGACGCTCTCGAGACTTTTACTTTAATGTTTAAACACTTTAAAAGTGGACGTCGAGTAACGCCATCCCGATATTTGCCAAGTCATTTGTATAAACAAACTGCCCATTTCCTGTGTTAAATCTGCCAAATATTTGTACCCATAGACGCTGACACCGTTTCCTTGACGTCAGTGGCGCGTCTCGGGGCTTGGACAGGGAACTTGAGCGAATTTTCGGGTTATAAATTTAGTAAATTGTATTACGTGTTCATTATAATTAATTTTTAAATATTTGTTGTTAGAGCAAACCAGATTCCTGAGACAAATTTCAACGCTTTTGCTGTGAACATTACGATGTAGCTATTTTTCGCGTTTTCCTATTTTTTATTAATATACTTTACATAGTGTAATATATATATATCACATACACAGTGTAAGTTTTGTCAAATATAATGGTGTTTTAAGTAATAATTTTGGATTTAAAACCTTTATTTCAGTCCTGTATTCTGACGTCATGGCATCTTAGACTCTCGTACCAGTTCTAGATATGATCGTCATACTCAACTTTCTTGCATTTTCGCCAAAGTGGTAACACTCGTTATGTACACATTACATGTCTCAGAAGTATACATAGTAATATGGACTTAAATAAATGAAAAGTCCTAACAAACAAAATACTACATTTCTATCGTAAACAGTTCACTAATGAGTCGTCCGCTCTCGGATGTTTGTGGCAGCCAGATGTACAATAAGGCTTGAAAATTGTTCCCGCCACAGTTTCGCCACGTATTTTAAGTGGTAGTGTGAGTGAATTAAGAACAAAATGTGCACAATTACAATCAAATAGCACGGTGGAGCTTCAGTTGTGATGTCAGTAAGGATAAAACTACGGATTAAAGGTAAAAATGCATTTCAGCTCAACCACATGTCAGGCGGGAATTCCATGTCTCATATCTTCACTAGTGTAGGCAACAAAATGTTTTATCGTGCTGATTACAACTAAAATCTTGAGTAATATCTATAAACATTACATATATACGCAATTAGTGTCAGTACACCGTTAAATGAGCGCTGGGAAGGAAGTGTCTAATCGCCTCTCAATTTTGTCTCAGCATTTGGGAAGACGCCATATTGGATTCAAAATTGCCTTCAACACCTATTTTACGAAGACTTCACTTTGTTAATGAAGCTTCAATCTTTTGAAAGGTTTTCTTAAAGGTTTAATTTTTTTATTTCTCCAATTAAATATCGAGTGAAAAGTGAAAATTCTGCCATGCATGTGTCTAAACCCCGATCATTTACCTTATATGGTATGAAACGTTCATACAGTGTTTTATGGGCCTTTTTATCTTCATATATATATATATATATATATATATATATATATATATATATATATATATATATATATATATTTATAATTTATATATATATATATATATATATATATATATATATATATATTTTATAATTTATTTTATAAAAGAGTTTACGAGTTTGCAAATATTTTGGGAAATGATAGAAAAGTCATTCTGAGAAGAAAATGTTCTATAAACATACGCATTTTAAGGCTTTGTATGTCGGTGAGGGGGATTTTAAAATAACCGTTATCATTAGTGCTGCTTTCATGCGATGGAGGTTGGCAAAGGGAGGTCGGAGCAGTCTCTGATGTACGGGGAGGGGAGCATAGAGGAGGAGGATGGAACGATTAGGCCGATGTGAATAAAGTACCTCCCAATCAAGTGTATTATTTAGATTCTGAAGCAAAAAAATGCATGCATCATTTAATCCCTTTTCCTCCCTATCAGTGGTATTATTCATTGGACATCGATAAAAAAAAAGGAAAGTAAGCCTAATTGAATTTCCCCTCCATCAAAGGTAGATTTATTCATTAGACGGCTATCAAAGATTTCAAATGTATTTTAAAGATCTCTCCCCCTCTATCTAAATATTCATCAGACACCAGTCATGGGCGTAGACCTAGTCATGATTCCTGATTCAACAATTTCGTGACGAGGCGGCAGGACAGAGCGCACTAGAATTCAACGATCACAAATGCATGTTGCTCAGCAACAGTTACACTACTTACTTGATACGAAGCCATATGTTACCGCTGTTAGCTAATCGTTGAAATGAGATTACTTGAAAGAAAAAGAATCTTAATTAAAAGGCTATCAGTCCACTTGCCTTATTCACTTTATCCCCCCACAACCCCCACATCCCAGGTTACTGCGACCACCTCCCGTTACTAACCTCCATCGCATGACAGCGCAGCGCCATGATAACGGTTATTTTAAATTTCCCTCGCCGACAAACGAAGCCTTAAAATGCATATGTTTATAAAACATTTTCTGCTCAGAATGACTTTTTCTTTCATTTTCCAAAATATTTGCATAAACTCGTGTTACACCCTGTATATACTGTATAAACACGAAGGATCGTTCTCTTTCCTAGAGCTTGGACAGAATGGTTCCAAATTTCGTAAAAATTTTCAGCCACTGCATTTATAAATACCTACAACGTTCCAGTTAACTTTGTGCTTTTTTACTAAAATCTATAGTTCTGGCGCCTAAGTCTGCTTTAAATAATAAAGAAATAATAATGAAAATTGAATTGCAGTTGCAATAAAAGCTTAAACTCTACCCGCATCTAAAGCCACAAGAGGTCACCCTATTTTATGGTTATGTCGTTAAAACCATTAGTAATTTAAACGGGATGGCAGATTCAAAAACGAAATGCTATTACATAACACTTGAGCGAATAACTAATTGAAATGTTTTTGCTCAAACCCGTTAACATAATACACAGCAGTAAATAAGAGGTAATCTTATTGATAATTTTGATAACGTATGTACGTAAATCACAGAAGTAAAATAAAGAATATTGTAGGGTAATGGAATGGATGTACCAACCAACTTGTATATTTATCTCGGTCTGTTCGAGGAAATATATAAAGCCTCTTTTATATGTACGCACGGCAAGATTATCGTATTTATCGTATTTTTGACAATGTTTATCTCGTTAACGGTTTCCATGGTGTTGCAATGCTTGGTTTTTTGGGCGTTCCTGATTATAGATATCATGTCAGGCGACGTGAAAGGGTTGTGGTGCACTCACTTGTGTGTGTTACTGTCTGGAGTTTACAGCTTCTTGTCTGACACAACATGTACTGGTATATGACACTGGCCCTTCACCCAGTCGCTATTTCGCTCAGTCTGGTTATTTTTTTGTTGTTAGGTTAAAAATTTTCTTATTATAGTAAGTTGTTAGCCGGATGTTGCCCTCTAGGTCTACTGATCTGGAGTGATTTCAGCATCAAACATTTACGTAGGCATCGTTTATTTTGGGCAGCTGCACAGTTCCTCCTCTGAGGTGCGTCAGTTTTTGAGAAATCGTGTTATTGTACTCTCGAGAAACTGGGTATCATGTTCAATGTTACACCTCAGCATACCTCCTTCAAAAAAGTATAGTTTTACCAGACCACTGAGCTATTAACAGCTCTCCTAGTGGCCCGAAAGATGACTTATTTTATAACAATGCACTGCAGTATATGGAACCGAACCACATTATAGCGAAAATGAATTTCATCACCAGAAATAAATTCCTCTAACTCTTCATCAGCCGCTAATTGAACTCCGCCCATCAGTCAGTCTGGTTATTTTTATATATGTTAGGTTAAATATATTATATATATATATATATATATATATATATATATATATATATATATATATATATATATATATATATATATATATATATATATATATATATATATATATATATATATATATATATGAAAATAGTTTAGTATCCAATTTGCTATACCTCTGGAATAATTTACACTTAAGAAGTGCTTTG
Source organism: Macrobrachium rosenbergii (assembly GCF_040412425.1). Lineage (NCBI taxonomy): Eukaryota > Metazoa > Arthropoda > Malacostraca > Decapoda > Palaemonidae > Macrobrachium > Macrobrachium rosenbergii. Next base: position 17,444,161 of record NC_089788.1, on the reverse strand, counting down.
TCACCAGGAGGATTCGAACCGCTGCCTGGTTTAGAAAGAAAGATGTACTATGACTTTTAACCGTTGTGCCATAATAAGGTGATGTCGACTTTGCTGTGCATATGCCCCTAGAATTCAGTTTTTGTACTTAAAATCGATATCAACCCGCTTCTACCATGATAGCTGATTGGTGAGTTTGTAACACATGGCCAATTTACACTTTTTTTTTCTTCTTCTTCTTCTTCAAACTGTGACATGCAACTATTAAGCTTCTGAACATGACGGTGGACAGGTGGAAGAGACTGTGTACCAGATAATTACATTTTTTTTCTGGAATGGCAAGAGTGATTTCTGATTTTGGAATGAATATTGATACTGAGGAATCAGACTGTTCCTGGCCTTTTGTGGATGATGAACTAGATAAAAGCATGATTGGTGAACCATACATTGTTGGACGGTGTGTTCCGGGTCAAATGCACAGCTCGGGTAAGATAAAGAAGTGGATGGATATTTGCCCGAGGGGATTGATAGTGCTACTCAACATAACGTTACCCATGCCACATGCATCTCAACATCGTGTTAGGGATTACTGGTTGACCAATATGCTTCTTCACACACCAGTATTTCCAAAACTTTCGCCCCATGAACGGTACCAGATTATTTACAAGATATTTTCAAGATATTTTCGGCTGTTCAAAAAACAAGATGTGGTTATTGACTACGAGAAAAACAAGCGGCTTGTCGATAAGCCAGATGTGCAGATGGGTCTGGTGGAGCGTGTGAGAAGAACTGTGAAATGGTATTAAGCATTCCTTCCACCTAATCAACCTCCTGCATGTTGATTGCTTTTATGATATAGCCTGAGCACAAAACTTGAAAGTCCTTTCTTGCCCTTGCGGTTTCTTTCTGAGAATCTGCAAGAAACTGCTGAACAAGCACAGTAGCTGGAAAGGGAGGTTGACGACTCAAGTTGATTGTATTGCAGCTCAGCAGTGGTGCTAGAAGTATTATATACCTTGCATCAGTGAAGCCAAAGAAGTTTAGAGCGAAGGGTGTGCCATGTGTGTTGTCGCAGCTGTAATGTTGCTTTATGATTGGATTGCCTTCTAGGAGAAGGGTGAGAGCGAGGAAAAAGAGGCCACTCATCATGAACGAGCAAAAACTCCGTTAAGGCTGAGGAGCAGTCCATTCCCTTTCCGAGGTTCGTCTCAGGAGACCTTAGTTCCTCAATTGATGCCAATCGTGAGACCCACATCTGGTCAAATTTTCGAAAAAGGCCAAACATAAATTTTTGCTAATCTTGCTACCTAACAGACATACTAACAAACAGGAACAAACAAAGCACCCTCCTTCCCCACCCCCCACCCTCCCAGAAAAAAAAACACAATGCCCTCAAGTATGGGTAATTATGGCGTGAGAGCGTATGGGGTAGTTTAACGGAAAATGCACTACTCACGTTTGAAATGTTCTTTTCTGTCATCGCTCCGTCTCTTTACTCTTCCCAATTCTATTACAAAATAGAAGACGAAGGCGAAAGACTACCACTAATTTCTGTCCAGATCGAAATATCTTTGTTTTCAAGACAGTGTCAGTCAAAAATCCCTTGCTTCTATAAAACACAGTTCGATTTCTGCTTGTGTGGAAAAATGAGTCAGTAAGTAACTTGCAAAAAAAAAAAAATGTTGGTTTATTGCGAGCAGCAGGGAACCGTAAAAAGGCCGATATCACCGAAGCAATTTATTACATCTGTAATACATGAATTTTGCTTGCTTTTGAAATTATTTAGATTCACGACTGTGAAGCACTGCCAACTTCGCTACCGTAAGAGATGTTCGATAATTTGCTTAATAAACAAATCGGTTTCGATGATACTGAAATCCGTTGTTAGGTCATCTAAAACAACTAAAAAAATGAATAGATAAACCGCTTCCCGCCTCTTAATTGGGAATACGCTTTCAACTCATTTTATAGAATGTGTATGTATATATCAGATCAGAGAGAGAGAGAGAACTAAATCAACCAAGTCTGCTGTAAATAACACCCGTCGTGAGTTGGGAAATTGTATAAGTAGCGCCGTCATTCCTACTGACCTCCAAAATAAAGTTCATTGGTACGTTTGGAACACGCATTACCAATCCATTTATCATTGTAAATCTCCCAAATGATGATACTTATTGGGGATATTCCCGAGGTTCGTGGAATTTGATATTACGCGACATTTGTAGCTTCATGATTGTATATAAATAACTGTCTGATAAAAAAATTGCATATACATATACTGTATACACATATACATAATTATATATAAATTATATACATATATATATTATTTATATATATTGTATATATATAAAAACAATATATACTGTATATAGATAAAAACAATATATATTGTTCTATATATATATATAATTTATATATATAATATATATAAATGGTATACATTTTACTACAGTTTATTATGGGGGTTGACGATTTCATGACTTTTAATGATCAAACGCATTTACAAGGCTGCAATGAATGATTAAAAAAACCTCCTTACCAACCTTCCTTAAAATATCGATATGTACACAAAATTATAAGACAAATTCCAGAGTCAGGGAATAGGTACGGGACATATTCAAACCGTAAAGTAATAGAGATAAAATTTAAACCAAAAAAGTAGGACTAAAAAATCTAAAACCGCAAAACTAATAGGACTAAAAATCTAAACAGTCGAAAAGTAATAGGACTAAAAATCTAAACCAGTCTAGATGTAATGGTGACCAAAAATCTAAACTGAACATAAAAGTAATAGGACTAAAAATCATTTTCCCCAACAGTATTTGCAACAACTGTAATAGGACTAAAAATCTAAAAACATGAAAAGTATGACAAAAATCTAAACTCATAAAAACCGTAATAGGACTAAAAATCTAAACCCTTAAATCAATAGGACTAAAAATCTAAACCACAATGTAATGGAAAAAATCACTGAAAAGTAATCAGGACTAAAAATTAAACTAGCCAAAGTTTAGTATGATAAAAATCTAAAAGTTGGTAATAGGACTAAAAATCTAAACAGAGCCTTGAATAGGACTAAAAATCTAAACTGGTCAAAAGTAGTGGACTAAAATGTAAGAAAAGTAATAGGACTAAAAATCTAAACTAGGGGTAATAGGCTAAAATCAAACGTAAAAGTAGTATATAAAAATATAAATCTCATAATAGTAATAGGATCAAATGGTTGACCAATATAATTCTTATAAAAATTTAAAACTTTTAGTAATGAACTAAAAATTAAACCGCAAAGATGTAAATTTATAAAAATAATGATTTATAAGGACTAAAAATCTAAACAACAAATACGTATACTGATTAAAAATCTAATATTTATAATAGGACTAAAAATCTAAAAACAGGAAAGTAATATTTACTAAAAAAACAAATATTTAATAACTAAAAATCTAAACATGTTAAATATACTAAAAATCTAAATCAGAACGATAGAAATGGTATAAAGCATTCCCAGAAGAATAGGACTAAAAATCACCCTATATGTTATAATATATGATTTAATATATAACTATAAAATTGAATATACTAAAATCTAAACTGCAAAAGTAATAGGACTAAAAATCTTTATAAATATATAATAGGACTAAAAATATAAACACATATATAAAGTAATAGGACTAAAAATCTAAACCGGTATATTTATATATATAAATATCTAAATATATATAAATAGTAGGACTAAAAATCTAAACCAACGAAGTAATAGAACTAAAAATCTAAACCACTATAGTAGGACTAAAAATCTAAAACCATAAAAATATATATAGGACTAAAAATTATAAACTGGAAAAGCTAACAGACAGACTAAAAATTAAACCTGAAATAGTAATAGGACTAAAAATCTAAACCCAAAATTAATAGGACTAAAAATCTAAACTGCAAAACTAATAGGACTAAAAATCTAAACCATAAAAGTAATAGGACTAAAATCTAAAAACCCCTAAGTAATAGGACTAAAAAAATCTAAACAAAAGTAATAGGACTAAAAATCTAAACCGCATATATTAGTAGGATAAAATCTAAACCTAAAGACAGGACTAAAAACAGGAAAAAGTAGTAGGACTAAAAATCTAAAACTGCAAAAGTAATAGGAAAAAATCTAAATGCCCTTAGTAATGGGTAAAAATCTAAAGAGTGAAAAGTAGTAGGACTAAAAATTTAAACCATTAATGTACGATAGGACTAAAAATCTAAACCACAAAAGTAATAGGACTAAAAATCTAAACCAAAAGTAATAGGGACTAAAAAATCTAAAACTCTAATAGGACTAAAAATCTAAACCGCAAAAGTAATAGGACTAAAAATCTAAACCGCAAAAGTAATAGGACTAAAAATCTAAACCGCAAAAGTAATAGGACTAAAAATCTAAACCGCAAAAGTAATAGGACTAAAAATCTAAACCGCAAAAGTAACAGGACTAAAAATCTAAACCGCAAAAGTAATAGGACTAAAAATCTAAACCTGTAATAGGACTAAAAATCTAAATATATTGTAATAGGACTAAAAATCTAAACCAAAAAAAATAGGACTAAAAATATAAACACTAAAAGTAATAGGACTAAAAATCTAAACATATGTAATAGGACTAAAAATCTAAACCGCAAAAAGTAATAGGACTAAAAATCTAAACTTTAAAGTAATAGGACTAAAAATCTAAACCGCAAAAGTAACAGGACTAAAAATCTAAAACTGCAAAAGTAATAGGGACTAAAAATCTAAACCTGAGTAACAGGACTAAAAACAAGTTTTGTTTGAGCCCAGCAAAAGCAAGAAAGGACGAGAGAGGGAAAACATAAACGAAAGGTTAAAGGATAAACAACTGAACAGAGATTGTTGAGTGTTTAGTGTTGGGACAGTCTTCTTTATACTTATAGATTCAAGCATATTGAAGTCATTTTCGTTATGGGCTTGTTCTATTATAGAAAAATCTTCATAATTAATATCGGTTTTGCACATTTTCACCTGGTTTCTTATATTTGAATGCTGTAATTAGTCAGTTCATGTCCAGTTCTGTAACTTACACCTCCTCGTGCATCCGACGTAAATCCCACGATCACATTCTGGGCGAACGTATTTGTAAACGATGTTCGAAGACAAGAGATGGCTAAGACGATCCTTCAATTTAAATAGCGATCCGATAGTGTGCGGTTCTCGGGTGTAAGTTTCAGGTCTACAGCTGAGAACATTCTTTGGAATATGGCGAGACATTTTCTCCAAAAGGTGTTGCATTTAGGTAGGGGAAAATTAGCATAAATTTTCTTTTTCGGTACAGTTGTGATGATAGGTGTTGGATTCATTCTGGCATTCAACATTTTATAGAGCCTTCTGGAGACTAGCCTCGTAGGAAAACTAGTTTTTCCTGAAATAAGTTGTCAAGAATGTACTTTGTCATGAAACTTGGCCCAGGTTGAGAAATGGGTAAAATTTCTATGTAGTAAAGTTGAAATAGTATTCGTTTTGAAGTAAAAAAAAAAAAAAGGAACTATAAAAATTCATACCTAACCCTGTTGTCTTCGGAGACAAGGAGAAAGAGGAATGGGAGCTGATGGTCCGTCTCCCTCTCCACAGCAAACATAATGTTAGGATGTTGGCTGTTAAGAAAATCTCAAAACATTTCTGCGTCGTGCTATGTCGAAACAGAGCAAACGTGTCGTCTACATACCTCTGGTTAAATAAGGAAGGCAGCTCAGGGAACAGTAATCCATGACGGCCTCTCCAGGAAGGCCATGATATATGGCCATAGTTTCCCCTGAGGTGAACCCATTGCAACCCCTACAATTGCTTAAAACATTAAAAATGAAGGCCGTGTCCAGCATGGCCAGTTTTAAAATTCGTTTAAATAACGTTCGGTTAAAATGATTAAAACTGAGTCAGGGGAATAGGAACAAGGATTTAAAATAATTCCAATGGTTTCTGTAATGGAACTTAAAAACAAGTTTTGTCAATGCCATCCATATATTAAAGGAATCCGGAATGATGACATTTTCTTTGAAATGAAAGAGTTAAAAGAAAACAATTTTTCTGTTAGAGGTTCTTTTCCTTAGCCTTCGGATTGTACCGTCTCACTTTTGATTATATATATATATATATATAATATATATTTTATATATATTATATATATATATATATATATATATATATATATATATATTATATATATTGTTATGAAACTACATCCTCATTCATCAGGTCCTAATGCAATTTAATTAGAGAAATGGACTGGAGAGACTGGCAGAAGCCTACTTACCCAGGGAAAAAGGGGAACAACAAAACCAGCAGAATAACCTTTAACACTAGTTTATTAACATATAAGTTGTAAATATTTACAAAGAGTCAAGTCTGGCGTAAATCAATAAATGTACAACATCACACAATCAAAGAGTTCTGTCATAAATAAAGATGTAGCTGAAACGTTACTTTAAAATAAAACATTACCTCAACAAAAAAAAGTAACAAATACCATATAAAAGTGAACATTTCAGCTACATCAAAACAATAATAAACAATACAGACAGCATAATGGTTACAAGTGACATCAATTAACAAATAACGGTATAACCAAAAATACACAATTACCTAAGAAATCAATGAAGCAGCGTAAATAATAATCCAAAGTATCATAAATACCAATTCACGCATAACAATAATCAACTCATAAATATCTGTAATAATAATTCACAATCCTCCCACAGTACAAAACCAGTTCTTCATTGGAGGGGTAGGTAGAGCTCTCAGCTAGCACGCTGTTGGCCCAGCATTCGACTCTCCGACCAGCCAATGAAGAATTAGAGGAATTTATTTCTGGTGATAGAAATTCATTTCTCGTCATAATGGGTTCGATTCCACAGAAGGTCCTGTTGCTAGTAACCAGTTGGTTCTTGGCCACGTAAAATAAATCTAATCATTCGGCCAGCCCTAGGAGAGCTGTTAATCAGCTCAGTGGTCTGCTTAAACTAACATATACTTAACTTTATAGCAACTTAAAAACTGAACATCTACCCAGAGATGTCAAAACTAAAACAAGGATCACAGAAGATGACCATCAAACTACTCCATGAAGTCGTCAAAACCGCCCCATGACGGCAAACAGGAACATCTTCCACGAAACAGACTTTCACAGCAGAGTCAATGCGACAGCCAAATTGCTGTCCCAGAGCAACCTCTTCCACAGATGACTAGGGTTAGTCATCAACCATCCTCGAACTTGAAATGAAGTTCACATCCTCAAATGGCAGGGGCCAAAGGTAACAACTACCTGCTGTTAACGAGTCCATGCTGCTATGCTGTCTAGACCCTGACTGATGATTACCCAAACTTGACTAACGCTGCCAACAAATGTAACAGACGTAAACTCTATATACACAAAAACAAGCACCACTAGGAAAAGGGGACTTAATGTAAGCCTCACACCTCACTAAAAAAAATTTACAACGAAAATTTTTTTCTTCTAGCCCCCACTGAGCTGCAGAACCCCGCCAGCCAAAACAGACCAAATCCTGGCCAAAGGTCGCCAACACAGTTATGAACCACATCTCGGTTCATCAGGTTCTATCATCAATTACAAAGAAATGGAATGGAAAGACTGGCAGAAGCCGAGACAACGACGGGGAAAGGAGTGAACTCTCAACAAGGGAACGGCCGTTCCATAGACAAAACAGGCACTAAGCCTCACAATATATATGTATGTATATACACACACATACCAAAGGAGAAATGTAAGTCATTGCAGAAACCACTAGGGAAATAGGCAATGAATAATTTAAAATGTATCATATACAGTAAAAACAGCAACGTATTGAAAAAGAACAGACTGAAATGAATTAAAAATTAAGACAAAAACTCAAAGAAAGAAGATAGAAAATGATAAAGGAAGGGGCGAATGAAAAAGGAAAATAAAACAGCAACAGAAAAGCTTGCCGTCAGTTTCCAAAATAATGTTCAGCTCATCAAGGACAGATGATTGCTGTTTTTGGCGTTTTCTTCTTCTCTGGTTTGGGGATACCTTACCATTTGTAGAACCTTTTTTCCGAAATTAATTTTCAGCTTTATTTCCTTTGTAGTGATAAGGAAATGAAGTACAGCATCTCTAGGTAGGGAGTATCAGTTGTATGATTCCATACTAATAAGAATAGTTTCATGGGATCTTGTCAACCCATTGATAATTCTAATTTTGTGGAAGTTAGATTTTTAAAGATAAAGTGTCCTTCCAAATTTTTGTCTGTTCTGTTTAAGTTCTATATAATTTTGTGACGTCCCTAAGAAACTTCAGTTGAACAGTTTAAAAAAAGAAATTGAGACTGAACAATCGTTTCTTCAACAGCAACAATGTCAGTCTGTTTTGGTTTATCTTACCGTGTATAGATTTCTAGGGTCTGCTCATTCCAGACCCATTGAAGTTGATCAAAAGCACTTTCTTCCATCAAGAAATGAAGGGCCATACTTTAGATCTCTGTCCCTGCTGTTGAAGTCTCATTTCTCTTTCAAGAATAGGCGTGAGCTGCCATGAACCTTAAGATTACATTACTGCCATCGGTGCGGCCGATTTCTAAACAGTAAAATTTGTGAGGCACAATAACTGGACTTTTAGACTATTTTTTTGCGGCTACAGGCATCATTTATGCATACAAGGAGTTTATTCCATTGGACTGTAATTCATATATTAAGCAATAAGTTGAATGATCAAAAGTCAAGTCAATTAAAACATGTTTTTCCAGCCATCTTTATTTGTTGGTATCTAAAAAGGATTTGTATAAGTAGTAAGAAAAATTGTACATATAGTCTAAACCCCCATTGATGACCTGAGATGATGTCATGCAAGTTTCACAAACTAATCAGTCATTACACGTGACAAAAGTGATGGATGTTCGACAAATTTCGCTGCCAATTAGTATTCTTATAAATTCTGTAAAATTAAAACACACTGACTGATACAATTGAATAAATATTATAAATGTATATGTTATAATAAAAATTGAAGGACAGTATATATATATATGAATATAATAATATATAATATATTATTATTATTATTATTATGTCTATATTTCATTATTTTCACTATCATTACGATAGTCTTATTGCATATTTTATCATACTAAGAAGTCATAAACTTCACAGACTTCGATACCTTCTCGTTGTAACAGAAGTGACCATTGGCATGTCGTAATTACATTAAGTCATAGTTGACTTATTGCTATAATTACATACTTGGGACGTAGATCATTTATTTCAGTACCATATACCAGATAATGTGACATCTAATGAATTCCTTCTCTCACTGATTCAGTATGGGCCTAATCGTTTCCTGATGTGGCGCCGACTTGGTAGTATACTGGAGTATTATTACATCTTGTGTTGACCCTCGTAGATGAGACGATAAGCGGTATTATTATTATTATTATTATTATTATTATTATTATTATTATTTTCACTATTTAAGCTACTATTTCATAGTTACGGATGTTTATTTAAAACATTTGAACACCTACTGATTATCATATCCTAGACGGGATAATGTTATCTTCATTATCATCATTACATTGATTATTTTAGCAAAGAAGTAATATTCACCCAATTTGCTCTGGTATCTTGAGGCAGATTATTGTGAAAACCAAAGTGATTCCCATTCTTTATCAATAACTGTTTTCTAAACCCCACATAGAATTAATGAAAGCACTCCTCGGCTTCTAAATGGAAAGCCTGCCTTCGCCAAGACCACCGTGTGTTGAGTAAATCAGCATATGATACATATTAAACCAGAAAGTGGCCCACAGTCCCCAAATGACCTAATATATTTGATTATGAAATTGGCTATTCTTGAGGTCACGAGGGCGTAGAAATGGTGAATGGAAATATTTCTCTAAATAAAGGATAATCATGTGTCACCTCAAGAAATTGAGGCGTATCCCAAATGGTGTTTCACTTAAAATTTGTAACATTTCCATTTCACGCTTTTTCAGAGGGAAAGAGAAGGCACTGTATGTACCATTTATTGACGTTTGCCCCTGCGATGAGCTTCAAACAATATCAAGGATAATTATGAAACGGTTCTTTACAAAATTCTCGGAATTGTGAAGGGAGACAAGTGACTCGGATGGTTAAGGACAGTTCGCTTCTGGAATTTAACCGAAGATTTCACGTCCAGGTAATGGAAGTATCCTTTAAATTACTTACCATTTGTCATGTCTTAATGTTCGAAAATATCTGCTATTCTTGAAAATCAACAAAATATTTTTTATGGCAATAAGACATGAATTATACACAGGACAAAATTAACATCGGGTGGAAGTTACCAAATAATATTGTTAACTCAGATTCATTCAGTTCATTTCAGCCGTTCTCAAAACCACTACATATGATGGTGACAAAATATATCCTTCACACCTTTATTCCTAATACGGCAGTGTCATTTTCATTGCACGAGTAATCTTTCTTGAAATCGTTAGACTCTTTTTAAAGCCTATTTGTGCGGGTGGCACCTAATCATGTGTCCAGAACTCATAATTATGTCGACCAATCCATTCACCATTCCCACATCTTTCCATCAAAAGTGGTTTGGAGTCATATTGCCTAAAAGTTTATTTCCCAAAAGTCTGTCCGTCCACAGGAAAATTTATAATGCACTCATTTCAACCCATCCTGAACTAAAGTTGATGAAGTTTACTCTGTTATTCTTGTGTGTGTGTTTTTATTCCCGACCCAGTTCCGGGTTAACATGATAGGACTGCTGATGGAGTTATCAGTTAATATACAAAGTATATCTTAGTTTAACCAGACCACTGAGCTGATTAGCAGCTCTCCTAGGGCTGGCCTGAAGGATTAGATTTATTTTTTACGTGGCTAAGAACCAATTGGTTACCAACGGACCTACAGCTTATTGTGGACCTGAACCACATTATAGCGAGAAATGAATTTCTATCACCAGAAACAAATTTCTCTTGTTCTTCACTGGCCACTGAGATTTGAACTCGCGACCATCAGAGTGGTGCTGAGAACGGAACCGCTCACCCAGCAAAGAAAATGCAATAGTAATTCATATAAATTCAGTTACTCTTAAAGTCCCACGATACGTAAAAAGTATTATTAGTAACTTCGCCTTAATCTTATTCAATGAATTTGACAATATTTGCCTAATTTTTTTTTATTTGGTGTGAATTACGTCGAGATCCAAAATAGGAAGAACCACGAGACCCAACCAACCAGAATTTGAACATCAGAGCAAAGGATTAGAATAAGCTGGAAAGGTATGAAAGGGTGACGTTCCTTCCTAGCCTTTTCCTGGAAGCAGATGTTGCAGATACCAAGAAAACTCGTGGAAATGCAGATCGTTCGTTTTGGGGGGCGTCACCCAGACGGAAGTTGCAGATGTCCCTCATCCGGTTTCAGTGTCTGTATAAAAAGAGAGAGAAGGACAAAATTAAATTGAATTAAAGTGAAGATAACATGTTGGAAAGAAATGAGCCCAAAGGATGAATATTGAATCCATAAAAATGAACACTATACTAAGATAATTAATATAATTAAAAACATGTGCATAAACAATATCTACGTTTAAGTGAATGGAAAAGGGGCAGAACTTAACTAATATGAATTTGAAATGTTGATGACTGAAAAAGGATAAGGATTTAGAATTAAATTTTCTGCTAAAACAAGTAAAACAATGAGAAGTGTCTACTTTATATATATATATACAGCGATATATATACATACACACACATATATATATATATATATAATATATATAATAATATATATATATATATATATATATATATATATAATATATATATACATACAGTATATATAGATAGATAGAGAGACAGTGAATAGAAATTAGGATTACGTTTCCAACTTGGAAGAAGCCATATGGTAATATAACGGCATGCATATATATTATATATATATATATATATATATATATATATATATATATATATATATATATATATATACATGTATATATGTATGTGTATATATATACTATATATATATATGTGTATATATATATATTATATATGTATATATGTGTGTATATATATATATATATATATATATATATATGTGTATATATATATATATATATATATATATATATATATATAATTTAATTTTGTCTCTAATTGGTCCAGGGATTAAAAGGACGAAACACTTATTGAGGTCGAAAGCTTTAGGCATATCTTACAAATAAGGAATGAATATTCTAGTTACAAAACTGTGTTTAGAATCCACCTAATGGTTTTGAATAAAATTTATAAGCTCATGTTTGACAGAACTGACAAAAATTATAATGTATGACAAAGGTTATCTTTATATCTACTTACGTATAATAAATGGTAGTGTACTGTATACATCATATTAGCAAAAACTGTGTATTTATGTAGAAGCATATTTTGCAGATATTAACCATATCTAAAATAATGATAATTTTGATAACTGTTGATTTACTTCATCCAGTTACATAACTCGTATTATTGTTATCTTTTATACAGAACGTAAACATTGCGATCATGCACCATTCGCATTCCAGTTATGTTTACGTTTTCAAAATCATCAACTGACTTGACTTACCGACATAATTACAATGATTGCTAAATGGAGCATTTTTTTTGTAGATTAACCAAAAGTTTGTTTAGAAGTGCAGCAGTTTCGGACATCGCTTTCCCGGACCGGCCCAAAACGTTTTGCAGCCGCCGTTAAACCCTGCAGCTTTAGCGGTATACTTTCTTGCAACCTTTTTCTTCGTCACATGAAGGATCAATATAAATATAATTTTTATTTATGGAAATTACCTTTGAAAATTGGCAAGTTTTTAAACTGCTGACAAATGTACGGCAACTCGAAATCAACGTACGATACGATAGTTACGGTAACTAACATCGGCAAACAGCTGAGTTGTTCATGTAGGTTATTACTGTTTCTGTGCCCGTGTTTTGCTGAGCGGTGTTCATTGATATAATACGTGGTTGTTAATTATAAGAAATATAACGAAATATATAGATAAGCTAGTAAGTTTGTCAGGCGTCGTTGAATGTATGAAGATTCGCATTGCCTTATGATGATTCTCTCTCTCTCTCTCTCTCTCTCTCTCTCTCTCTCTCTCTCTCTCTCTCTCTCTTTAAAATAGAATAAAACAAAACAGTAAGTGCGTAGTTCATCTTAACGCCATGCAAATGCGTGTGCATACCAGCTCACACATACACAAACCGAAAAGAATTTATTTGTAACTCTACATTGCTGTATTAGGTACAATGCTGTACTGCAACAAATGAGTGTCAATAAAAATACTGTATCAGAGAACGAGATTTTTTTTTTTTTTTGGTGGGGGGCGGGGACGCACGGTAAGTGCATAGTGTTTTGTAGCACATTAAATCAAAGGTGTTAGTGTTTTTTTATATATTGCGTGATTTTTTTGTATTTTACCCCTCTCGTAAGCATACCCAGTAATAGTCCGAAAGCAGGACCCCATAAATTTACCCAACCGGGACTTTGTGAGATATAGTTTTTTTTTCCTCTTCCTATTATCTTACTATTATCTTCCTATTATCTTACTATACCCAGGTGGGTGTGGCCATCTTACCCTTGGGCCATTTAAGATATTCAAGATGGCGCCCAAGATGGCTGCCAAAAAGAACTTACATTATTAAAATCTTCAATCCATCATCTTAATTTTTTTCTTAATTCCAAATTGTATGCTTATTATATTGAAGGGTATACTTTGCAACATTTTATATAAATGATGACTTAAACACATAATTCTTAAGGTGGTAAAAAATAATAAAAACACACAATTTTGTTCTCAAAAATACAAAATTATACATTGTGCTAAATCACCATCCTAAATGTCATCAAGTCATTTAGTTCACTGTTCCAACACTCATCACCTCACAACACACACAGAGACTGAACACTCAAAATACCAGTACTACAGCATCTACATCTTTATTATTTTGCAGGCATTCCTCCATGACAAGAACATCTTATAAGTTTGAGTAGTTCCTCTGGAGCCAGCCTAACACCTTGAGGGAACAGTAACAGGAAACAGTCAGTCATCTTCTTTATGCCATCCGAAGTCTGTGGGATCTAGATTTGGAGGTTGTGATTGTAAGAGCATTCCTCAGATTGCAACTTGCAAGTGAGCTTGTAAAACATTTTCACCAAATGGTTCTGTTGTTGGCGGCAATGTTTGTAACTTGGGTGCACTTGCAGTGCTACGGCTAACTTTTGATGCCCAGACTTTGCATCGTGCTCCTGTCATAGTTTTACACCCAGACTAGTTGTAGCAGGCCAACATGAATGCTGTACACTGTGGAATAACATCAGGCAGGTTTTTGTCAGTGTTTCCAAGATAGTTCAGTGGGTATTGTCCTGACCTTAGGATATTCAGTACAGTAATTTTCCCAATTCCATGGTAGGACCACAATGGTGTCACACCCTGAAAGTCCATGAGCTGGTAACAAAGCTGACAGAGACGACCCATGCCTTTGCACTACAGCTTGGATGTCAATACATGATCTACCTTGCACTGGTGAGATCATATAAATCTTCCTAGGGATTTCTTTTTTAAGGCAGAAGTGTACAAGTAACACAAAAATGTCTGTGTCATCTGCTACAACAAATGAACATTGAGGCTGAATAAGAGCTAGCTGCTGTACTAAGATAGTATCAGCCTCTTCTTGCAAAGTCTCCATATCATGACGAACAATGGATTTACCCATGAACAACTCTATGGGTGTGGGAAGCTTTCCCGTCACCACAAGTCCATGCTTTTGAAACTGATCTTTGTGATCCACCAGGTCCTCACAGATGAGATCAATCAACTGCATTTTATTCTTGGTCACTGTTAAAAGCACTTTTCAAGGTGGAAGCTGTGTGTTGGAACGTAAGGAGTAGACTCTGGTAGTACCCTTGGCTCTTTGGCACTGTGTTGACTCCTTGATACTGTTTGGAGTGTACCTGCAGTAATATATAATCATATTTCTAAAACCATACAAAATGCATTATAGTATAGATAGTGAACTTGTAAATGTTGTTAATAGGAATTATCATCCCATATAATTATTTCAATGAAATATTGGATTAGTTATCGAAGTACCTTGTTTATCAGTCATGCTATTTCACTTTATTAACATATCTCCCTTTAATTAGATGCAATACAACTTACTTCAAGCAATTCTTTATCAATCATGACATTTATTGATTTACTCATAGAAAGACATTTTATAATATCACATATTACCTGTCAAAGGCAAGGTAAACATCGCTCGATTTCAGGTGCCTGTGAATGTGTCTTCTGAAAGCATCTATGGAGTCTTGCACCGTACTTCCAGGGTGCCATGGCCATGGTACCACCCACAGGATAGCACATCCATCAAGGAATTTTGCTTCAGCGTGGCTTTCTACATTTCTGGCTGACACTTCAACCTTTAGAGAATTCTTCAAACTAGCTTTAGCCATAGCTACCCTTAGCATGCCAGACTTATCAAAGATTGAAGTTGGATGCGGTGCTAGTTCATGGCTTAGAAGAACTGAGAGTATTCGGGAGCTTAGGACTTGATTGTAAGCACCAGCTCCAGATATATTGTTTCTGTATCACAAATTTCAGTGTCTACAATCTTCATCTGTTTCTTTCTGATGGCCGTGGTTGTCACGTTTTTGGAGAGAGGCTTGTGAAATGACATAGGCCATTCACTTTCATACTTTTGCATTTCACATTTGCCTATGTCTTCTGATTTGTCCACATTCATTTGAGGGTCATTCAGTACACATCCAGTGACTATATTGACAAGGCCTTCATCAGGATGTTGATCTGGGTCCATTGGGTGGATAGCTTGTTCCACTTTCTGTCTGACTGAATTTCTATCTTTCTGATTAGCCTGTATCCTTCCACACATTTGTTCCTTGTGACACGTTTGAGTTGGTACTTCATTCTCTCATACCTTCTAGATCAGTAACTAGGCTGTTGCAAATATGAAGACTGTAGGACCAAGTTTTCAGACTTTCAGGTTTCAATGTCAACCCAATGATACCTGACCGACAATGTCTATAGCGCATGTATGTTGTGTCAATGGCCATATCTGTCCTAACACCATTGGAGATGCCAGATATATGGTGCATGTTATGTTGACCTTTCAAGAAACTCTTTGACATCATAGCATAGTCTCCATACTTTGCAGATAATACAACCATATCTTGCATAATTCTAATGGCCAGCAGCAAAGAACAATGGCATCATTTCATTCATGGCTTGCATATGTAGTGGCCAGTCATTTTCTTGCTCACCCCTGATAAACTTCTTCATTGGCATAACTGGTTTTATCATGCGGTCAACCTATAACCTGGCAGTTCGGCTCTTTTTAGAAAGTTCTTCTATCACTACAATGAGTCCGTCCATGGTTTCTATCTGGTAGGATGCAAATACAGAAAGGAGAAGCTCTTCTGTGAGAATTCAAGTGCCTGTACATTGCCAAGAAACTTTTTTCCTGTCAACATCATCATCACTCCCCCGAATGGGCCAGTGAGAAGTTCCAACAATCCAGCGTTATCCATGAGAGTACCAATACATCCAACACAATTCATCAGGATGTGCATTTCTCCAAGTCGTAAATAGACTTTGCTACGAAAGTCAGGTGGATCATTCCTGAATAGCCAAGAACGGCTTTGTATAACTGCTGGTCAGCAGTCAAGACAACATACTCTTGCCAGTTGCTAAAGATACTTGTTGTGCTTTTAATAAGCATGTAGTCATTGTGCTTGTATCAGCTGGAGGACGTCAATTAGTGGGAGATACACTACCCTTGTTTTTGGTTGTGTTGAGTGTCCTTGCTCTTGGGCCAATCTTGTGATGAAACCACTGTACTCTGGGAATTTTTCCTGATTCAACACACCATGGAAAAATGTGAAGTCTAAAGACCGTGCCCTTGCATCAGATACTTCTTGAAGTTTCTTCATGTCTGGAGTCCATTGCAATATTGGCACTTGTGGCATTTCAGGTTTTGATCCCACATGGACATATTCAAAAAGGTCATCATCATCATTGTGTTGAACAGGCTCTGACATTTCATGTTTGGCAATTCTTTTAATTGTAGCTGGTTCAGGAAGTATAGTACCTCCTCCAAACTGAGTAACAGTCATTGCTAAAGAGTGAGTTGAAAGCTTCCCATTAAGACATGAGATATCTGCATCGAAATTGTCTGCTACTATTTGCACTAACCCGTCTGCTACTATTTGCACTAACCCGTCCTTGGCGCTAGTGATGCCCTGAAGGCTGATGTCTGCGCAAGCAGCTCTAGCAGTAGACTTCTTTAATCTTTGCACTTCATCATAGCTACTTAATCTTTGCACTTCTTCATAGCTACTTAATCTTTGCACTTCTTCATAGCTACATGTCACTGCATAATCATACATGTGATTGATGAGTTTCTTGGAATCTCTCAACAAAGCTCCTAGAGCAATTTTTAGGTCAGTAGAATGCTTTCTTACTACACTGGTTACAATGTTACCAATCATTATTGCAGGCAGGGATTCATCAAGTGATGGGGAAGTGCTTTTTAACAATGCCTGCAAGGTACTGGATGTTGAAGCAGATGCACTGTTTTTATCAATATGTATACTGTATGTTGACTTATTAACTACAAGTCCCTTGATATCAAGCACAATATGCTTTGCTACCTTTTGAATGCATGCTTCTAAATCATCATCAGCGTCATCCTTAACGATTCTGAGCACGGACCCTGCACTTCCTGAGAATGCTATGATACTTGCATATCCAGGAGATGATAGAACTACTATATCATCTGTGAACTTGTCCTTTATCTTTCTCAAGAACTGTTTTCTGTTTAGGAATGAACCTGCATGTTTTTTTTATAAATGTCAAACAATTCAGCTGAATTCCATATACATTTTTTGTTTTCTTCCATACATATAAACACTTCCTCGGGTGCTTGTTCCGTATCACAGGAAGAGGATGTTGAAGCCACACTGCTCTTTACTGAAAAAAAACTGACCCAGGCAGTCTTTGTGATATCGAGCATCTGCTGCATGCAAGTCCATTGCTCCTATAAATCCTTACCCACCTCACTTTACAATTGTCTGCCTTGCTTCACATTTTTCTAATAGGGACTTCTTTTATGGCTTTTTCTCTGTTTGAATATGTGGATCTACATAGGTAAGCTGGTCTCCACCTATCAGGATGTTTTGGGTCCTTTTCAATGTTGCATTCTTTGCCACAGTACAAGCAATGTTTCTTGAAGTCAAAATCACAATATGACATGCGAAGTTTCTTCTTGGGCACATCAACCAGTGGTGAAGCACATTTCCTGTTAGTCAGTGAAGTATATCTGCTGACAGAGCTTTTATGGTAATATACAGTTACCACATCCTTTTCCTTTATCTAGGCTTCAAGTGTTTCGTGCAAACCGTCACCATAGTCTCTGCTTGCACCAATGATAGAGTAAACCGTAGACATTCCACTGTTTTTCTGTAAACTTGTCTTTTGCTGCTTACATACGCTACCATATCTAGATTTGAATAAGTAGTCTGGCTCCATAATGTACAGTTATATAGTCACTATAACAACTGGTTCATAAGCGATCAGTCACCACAACTTCTACGTTCTATGAAGCACTAACACATGCATCTACCTGTTAAACAAAGAAAAAAAACATTAGAAGCATGCACAAAATAGGTATTGCACTGATGTAGTTGTTGTTTTTGCTGATATAAAATCAGAAAAATGCATTAATTTTAATACATATTTAAATAAATATAGATTATTATAAATGTAATATATAATAAAAGATGTAATAAAAATATATTTTAATAACAAAAAAGTTATGCTAGTTGAAATGAACATGTCTTGTATTTGTCTAGCTGCAGCCGCCATCTTGGCTGCCATCTTGATTATTTCAATTTGCCCAAGGGTGTGATGACCACACCCACCTGAATTCGATAGTCTGAACTCTGGAGATACTCAATATGAAGAGAAAAAACTAGATCCAAAAATGTCCGGGTTGGCCCCAGTGGCTTCCGGACTCTAAGTAGATAGAACTAAAGCTGTTTTTGTTAAGTTGGACTGTGTAGATAAATAGTTGAAATTGGATAAGTGAATAAGTATTTCTGACAATGAAAATATCAAAATAAACTTACGATAGTCTAGTAATGATTTTATAATGAATAGCTGTTCACTACAATTAAAAAAGCAAAGCGAGTTGCTCCAGGTTACTGTATTGTGTTGGATATTTACCAGTCTGTTACTTAGTGGATTTCGTTACTTACCGGGAGGGGCAAAAGTTAAGTATACCTTTGTTTAACCAGACCACTGAGCTGATTAACAGCTCTCCTAGGGCTGGCCCGAAGGATTAGACTTATTTTCCGTGGCTAAGAACCAACTGGTTACCTAGCAACGGGACCTACAGCTTATTGTGGAATCCGAACCACATTATACCGAGAAATGAATTTCTATCATCAGAAATAAATTCCTCTAATTCTTCATTGGCCTGTCAGAGATTCGAACTCGAGCCCTGCAGAGCGCTAGCCGAGAACTGTACCGACTTGTCCAAGAGAAGTATTTTTGACCCGATTTATACAAAGGTAATGCCAAACTATAATGCATATTTTTTAATACTATAGCAAAATTACTACAGGCAAAAAGTCATACAGAGCAAATATAACAAAATTCAGTATTACAAAAAATCGTCCTAAAGGACAGGCAAATGGCTCACAATTATTTATTCCAATACAAATGAGGAAATTTCTTTATAATTTTGGAACAAACTTCATTTTCAGAAAATAACATACTTGATTTGTTACATCAATTCTGGGGTCACGAAACTCTGATAATTTATTACATTCCATAACATAATGTTGTAAAGTATGCTTCGGTAATCACCACATAATTTACAGTTAGAGTTTTCATCATTAATGTATTCCCAAGAATATTTATATCCTAAACGTAATCTCATAATTAAAGTATCTAGTTTAGATAATGCCCTTCCATATACAACTTTGCTGTTTTCGGACACGACCAAATAGTGTCTCATACTGCCACCCATCATTTAAAATTTTTCGAATTTCAGCTGCTTCCCACAAAGACCTCTTTATTTTTACCCCTTTCTTTATTCTGCTCAGAAGCGCCATTGTGCTTTCTATATCAATATTATTTTGGTTTGTAGCATCCTTTGCCAAACTATCAGCCATCTCATTCAAATGAATACCAACGTGAGATGGCACCCAGAAAACTTGACAAAATACCCTTGCTCTTCTATTACATACACAAGTTCTTTACACTTATTTACCAATTCTTTGTCAATTGGAAATCTAGAGTTAAGAGCAAGAAGAGCACTCTGGCAATCCACGAAAACAAACACGTCTTTCATCTTGTTTACCACTAAAGTTAACCTCATGAATGGCATGTAATTCAGCGGTAGTAATAGAAGCTTTTTATCTTCTATTCTTTTTTGACAGTGTCTCGTCAATACTGCCACATCATTTTCATAATATTCCCTTTATAACCACACCACATCCAACCTTGATACCATTCACTGAACCATCACAGTACATATGTATACTATTACTCTTAGGCAATGTATTTATTTTAGACAAAATTATTTGTTTCAATTCGTATGTGTTGCACTCACTTTTTTTACAGTCAAGTTTACAAATATTTACATTTATTTTGTAACACAACCACGGCTTCATTGGAACTACTACTTGTAATTTTACACAGAATCTTATGATATCATATTTCATCAGTATATTATACAGTTTTCTTAAAATAACTTTTGAATTTAACATGACAACTTCTATTGCCTGAATAACTGTCAACAGCACTCTTTAAGGTTCTTTCTCCTTCTAATCATACGTAGAGCAGCCATTATTACCTCTTGTACTCGATCAACAACACTCGGTAGATTCAATTCCAGCCTCATGATTTCAATCCCTAGTACTTATGGAACAACCCAAAATAACTCTCATTGCTTTTATTCTGAATGGTTTCCAGTGGTCTCAACTCTGAGTTCGAATAATTCACCAGCACAGGTGATGCATAGTCAATAACTGAACGCACCGTACTGATGTACATCATTCTTAAAACAGGAATACCAGCACCGTTACCTTTGTTTGCCAACACCTGCATAAAAAGGTCTCATTCATAAAGCTAGACAGACATTTTTCAAGTAATTAATTTCATTCTGGCTTTTGTTAAATCCAATGTACATGTTAGATACTTATAATTGTTACTTTCTCGGTTTTACCATTTATAGTAACTGTATTACTATTAGCCATCGATTGATTGAAATTGCTCTTTTGTTCATTTATCAAAAGCCCATGTGCATTCAAATTCTGTAATTCTGAACCCCTCTCGTTAAAATGATTTCACTGACACACTGTATCAGAATATCATCAGCATAAACAATAACCTCAGTACCAGCAGGAAATTATGCCTTACCAATTTTCCATTAAAACATTAAAACTGTAGGACTAAGAACACCACCTTGACGTTATTTTGGCATTTTAGGTTCTCCATCATCATTTCCTCGGACCATTTTTGCCTGAAAAAACCAAACTTTGCTTTCCATGCAAAAATGGCTAATCCACCTCAGTAAATTGGCACCTTTATTAATTTTGTTGGCTCTTTGGAATCACATCACTGCAAGCCCTGGGCTATTCAAGCTTCTTTTAAGTCAACAAATGCTCTGCATTTAACAAATCTTATTACTTAAGGCTTTAATAATGGCAATCCAGTTACGCGTTGGGATCACATATTGGACGATAAGAAATATATATAGTAATGTTCAATACAAGACTCTCTTGTGTTTACCATGTAAGTGAACTTCTATAATTCTCATTTAACACTTTAAAGAAGGTACAAGAACCTTACTTCCATTTCAAAGCACTGAACCATTTACTAAAGATTAATTGGAAACAAAGGACTATCCTCCATATAATTAAACAGTTTACAATATCTATTATCCCAGAGGACACTGGGTTGAGAGTTGTAAACTGACTGTTTTGTTAAACGTTCCAATAATGAAATCACTTAGTTAGGCTACAAGTCGCGAAAACTGATCGCAATCTTGTAACGCTACGTTCTTTCTTTTTATTTGGCGCCTGTTACATTTTTGTATATGCTGAACATTGTTTAATCGATTATTAAAGATGTGTAAAAATCATATTAAATTAACTAAATTAGTTGGAATAAACCATTACAAATAACGTATAAACGGTTTCATTGCCAAAGATGGTCTTTTTAACTTCGTTAAACTAAAGGAAATACAAATACAATGATCTTTAGCTGATATTGCAGATATTTTTCCAAGAACTTATCCCAATATCACTACTGCAAATAGTGCAGAGTCCAGGGTGAGCTAAGAAGATCATGGTTTCTCTAATGTCGATCATACAACGGATCGACAGAAAATTTGGGGTTGAGGCTTTTAAAGAAGAAAGGTTTACGGTTCCAACCCCGCAACTATTTTGTTCATTTGAATAGTCAAATCTTTTTATATCCTTCTGATTCTTTTTTGATATTTATTTACTATCAATGACAAGGTGACCAAATCTGGAACTGGAATATGTTTTCATCATTTTGACTCTTATCAATTAACAATCCTTGTAATGTCATACCATTACCAACTTTATTCTCAAAGTCTTTTCAGGGTTTTATTGCTAGTCACTTACCTTTTTACATCAAACATGTTGTTTAGTAAAGATCAAATAATTAAAATGATAACTATCAGCTCACAAACATGACGGAATCATGTACATTCAAACATATTAAAAATTTTTACTGCATAAGGGTATATCTTAGCGAAGTCACGTGCGTTGGCACTAAACCACAAGACCCTCTTTTTTCAATAAAATTAATTACCTGTTATTCTTTGACAAAACCATTTTTATTTTGGATACCTCTCTACCCAGCTCATCCGCGTCATGCGACGTGTCTGATCACCCACTAATAAACAGTACATCTTTAAAAATAGGGTTGGTAAATTTCAAGCTTCAATTTACCAACTGCCACATGCTTAATTAATGGATTCAATTCCTTTAAACCCAGCTCACTCAATGCATTGAAGGTTGATCCTGCACTTGGATTCAGGTTTATTTTCGTGATAATGGCAGTTAACATTATTATTATTTTTAGCAGATATATGGAACAAGGTTCAAATGCTGATAACTTGTTAAGAAACCAGCCGAATTAAGATCAGTTTGCCGGTAAAGGGAATTAGATGAAAATAATGAAGTATAAAGAAGGGCACTACAAAAAAAAAAAGGCAATGAACATGTGATAGTACGTTTTAAACAAAAAATAATTCCATTTTATAATTCATTGCTCACTTTCATCGACAGCATAACATTATGTGGCATAGTAAATGGGGTATACCGTAAGAGTCTATAACTTATAATTATTATTGTAGTAGCAGCCAGTTGTCACATTGCTGTTCCTTTCATTTGGCAAATTGTCGAATTTCTGTCATATAAATGGGGTTAGCTAGTTATAAATTTTGTTTAACATTATAACTTTTAGTTTGTATTTGTTAGTATCAATTAGCAAAATGCTGACTCCATCTACAATTTTATAATTATGAATACGTCTTTATTTTCTCGTTAACAATAATAAATACCGTAATATGTCCTCTATTCAAATAGAAACATTTACCATATACAAATCACTTAATCAATTGAAAGATTTATCAATAAATATATAGTTCTTCTATTTCAAAATTAAAATCGTTAAAAAAATAATTTTCCTCTACCAGATAGAGGTGGCGCCTTTGAGGTTGGCCTAGGGGTCGGCAGGGTTTTGTTGGTCCAAAGCCCCGTTTTGTTCAAGGTGGTCAGTGGTTGAGAAGCTAAATCATCTTCAGTCCGATCTGCAGTGCTAATTAACTTCGCTTTACTAGGGTCAAGGGATTTTGATTCTATACACATTTAATAACGGGTTTTAACTAGTACTCTTTAGCTTTTATACAGTGATTAGGAGTCATGTCCTTTTCATTGCAAATTTAAAGTTTTCTCTCATTCATTTTGGCAGTTTGTCAACAAAAATGTCCATTTGAAGAATGAAAATAACGTGTATAAACAACAAGCCGTTTAGTTTCCAAGGTAGGAAGTCACAAATATCCAAAATTACTTAAGGCAAATATATGTTAAGTGGTCATTTACTCATCGATGTGATCTGAAGTAAATATACCAGGCAATAAAAATACTCATAGTAACCAAACATGAGTCTTAAAATGGAGTTTAATCATCCTTTTTTTTAAAAATATCTTCAGAAGCTTTGGTAATAAGAAATTCACTTTTCCTTAACTGTTATATATGGTCTATATTTCTTCCTTAAACAATTTTTAAAAATTTGGATGTTTTATAACTGTAGATTTGTTTCTTCCATAACAGGTAGGCCCAGTGATTGGGAAACTACCAAAATAACTTGACTTAGTTATTCATTGGCATCCCATTCTTCTGACAGATTGTGATCCTTTGCACTGAACTGTACTTGCTGGCTAAAGAATTTGGCACTCGGATTCTCAGGAATATGCAGCTGACGGCGCCATTACCACTGCTTTGATGACTCTACAGACGATGTTGTATTTATTTGTACTTGTTTCTACTGATAAAGCCAGATCCTCTTCAACAGTGAGATACCTTAGCTGAAAAAATGCACAGAAGCAAAAGTTGATTGAAGTATAAAAAGTCCACATCAAGGCAAAACTCATTCATATATAGCAATGGCCGAAGAACAGTTAACAATGCAGCCATGTAATGTTGAAGTCTGATCTTTTATTGCAGTAAAATGAATGAGACAACACCCCCACAAAACAGTTTCATTTATACATGCTAGGCCTAAGCCATGCACGTGTCTTACCTACATGCGTTCCAGATCCCTTTTTCTCAGCCGTGCGGCTGCATTAAGTCTCTTCTACAGCCACTTCTGTTTCGTTGAAATGTAGTTAGGACACAGCTCATTACTTTCAGACAGCTTCGTGTAATACCAAAGAGGTCATTAAATTATACATTACCTATCTGTAAACCAATTATCTTCTTTAACCGTCCTCTGAGACTATTCCTATTGTTTGTTGCCATGCTTGAGAATTATCAGCCAACTTCCGTTTTCACCGAATCTTGCAATCTTCCCTCTTTGATCTCTCGACTGGGTTGGTCTAGAGCTACTCCGGGATTAGACTTATAGATTGCCTATTTTTCATTTACGTTAGACGGCTGATAATGGCTTTAGGAGCCACTTGCACACAGAGAAAAACTACTATATATATATATATATATATATAATATATATATATATATATATATATATATATATATATATATATATATATATATATATATATATATATATCATATAAGAGAGAGAGAGAGAGAGAGAGAGAGGGAGGAATCTTTATTTTTATACGCTATCAATCGACACAGACTGCCAGCAACTATCGTATACATCTCATTAACGGACACAGAATATACATACTGTATCTTTAGTAAACTGTCACGTATTAGCTTTTTTTTAACCAATCGCTCAATAGCAAAATGAGAATAAAGCACCATCAGATATGAAAAGTGCATAAATAAATAAATAAATGAATCACGATTATGATATAACCACAATATCCTTATTCTTCTTTCTCTATTCAGTCTGAGGACAGCCTAGATATTCTGCGGGGGGAATCCCCTTCGATGCCTCTGACAGGGATAAATTTAATGTGAGTATGGTATGATTCATTTTTCTTTTTTTTGCCTGTTAGATCCACTTTAATTTCTGTGTACGTTTTCTATTGTCAATTAAACCTTAGGCTTAGTCTTGCAGAAGTAATCTCTCAATTATCTGGATTCGGCATTACCCGGACACAACTGGACCCCAGGGACCAAGGATACACTGTAGGCCTATACCGTGTCTTATTAACTATTCACACTTAAGCTTTGAGTAGTGCTTAGTACTATTAAACTATTCTTACTGTTCTCACTAATGTTTAACCATGCGACGGTCAAGCTGAAATTCATATTAAGTTAATATGCACAGTCATTTTTGGGTAGTCAGTGCATGAACCAGTTATTTGCCCAGTAGTAGCGTGCTTATCCTCATACAAATGGGGAAAAAGCACGTTAAAAGAAGAAGTATTTAGACCAGTGGTTCCCAAACTTTTTCTGGTCGTTACCCACTTTTCATACAGGATACTTGTCCATAACCCACTGCCCACCACAACCCATGACTACATTAACTGTCTACAGTCCTACCAACTAAACTCCTTTGGTTTTATACATACATATCCTCAGATAATGGCCCCCTGCATTCTGCTACATGGCCCCCAGTTTGGGAACCACTGATTTAGACTCACCAAAGTTTTTTAGTGTCAAGCATGGAAAAATTAAGAAATTGAGAATTTAGCCTGAGTCTATGGAAAGTTGATATCTATATATATATATATATATATATATATATATATATATATATATATATATACATATATATACATATATATATATATATATATATATATATATATATATATATTATATATATATATATATATATATATATATACTGCTGTATATATATATATATATATATATATATATATATATATATATATTTACAAATATTACTGCTGTTTTGCCGTAACTTTTGATTGTAAAAATATCAGCCTGACTGAGACAAATGGAAAAGACATTGTCTATATAGGTGCGTCTTCAGTTCAAACCTTAACGTCCGTTGGAGAACGGGATAGGTAAGTTAGGCCTTTTACCCTATAGGAAAATTTCCCTATCAGCCTTAAGAATAGGTGGTCCTAAGGTCCTTTTTTCCTTCCTACCTGTCTCTTGGCGAATGTTTTGAAAACAAGAACGTGGACACCTGGGGTGACTGTTTTGACCTAGGCACCGGAGAACTTCCAGAGAGAACCAAGCTTTTCGGAGAGATAACACGTCCAGTTGGACCTCTTCCCCCTTTCTTTGTCTATTATTCTATTAGTGAAGTGAAGAAACAATTGCAAGAACTCCACGTCGGTCGTTGATGCGCACAACGTTCGTCCTAAGGTAAAGTCGCTTTTTGTTCAAAACTTCGCCCATTCTTTTATCCTTTGTTTTCTGTATTTCAAATTTCCTTTGTTCCCCCTTCAGCCACCACTTACGGTATATGTGTTCACGAAGTCTAGATTAAGCCAAATTATTATGTTGTTAGCTTCAACCCCATTATTCCAGTAAAATACCTAGGATTTAGGGTAAGCAAACTCAGGTTAAATCTCGATGCTTTTGTATGCCTCGCGTCCGAATGTTTGGGAGAACCGTTGCGTTTTAAAATCAAATTCATCTCAAATATTCTTTTTGTTAAGTTAATAACCCTTAACTGGCGACCTTTGGCTAATTAACGTCTGTCTTTGAGGTTAACTTTTGGCTTCAAGTGACAGGTTACGTGTAATCTTGGTTTGCAGGGCCGTAAAATTTACGTAAATTGAATAATACATGATCAACCAAGACTCTCACACGTAACATTGGCGACCTTGCGTAGAATCTAAAGTACATTTTAGAGAAAGAATCTGGAGAAAAGGAAATTAAAATTACATTAATTCCAAAAATAAAAGTCAGATATCGAACTCCATTTCATTCTTCCAAACAAGGAACGAGGCATAATAATAGCAGTAAAGAGAATAGTTATAATAACAAGTGTAGCGAGAATTAGCGTAGGAAAGGGGGTGTCGAAGCAGAGTCATAATTTATAACATAATTTAGACAAGGCATTTTACCGTGTTCGGATTCGAGTTAAGTCGTTCCATAACGAATCAAAGGCCGAGAAAAGCGGAGCCAGTTTCATGTACACAAAGTAATTTAGAAATCGCGTCGGCAATTCCGATCGTTATTGTTTGCATATAGCGGGAATCATTCAAAACCGTGTCAGTGAAGTAGCAAACGAACTGAAATAGTAATTTTACAATAAAGGTACCGTTCAACAACGTAAATTTACGCAGGCAGGCTAGCATTTCTCTTTTCATTCTTTTGTTTAATGTCCGGGTGAGGAATACGATAACAAAGACACAAAGTTGTTTGGTAATTTCGTTTTCCATCCTTAACGTAAAACACTATGCATGATTGGTATATTTAAAGTAAAATCTGGATACCTGCATTTGTTTTGCGTTGTTTTGAATTTGTTTGAAAAAGAAACTGCCATCTTGTTCCTCCGCTGTGCCATTTGGGGTTTGTTTTGAAATTGAGGAACTGTTTGTGAGAGAACCGCCATTTGATGTTGTCACGGCCCATTTTGTTTTGAAATCTTAAGACCTTGTTTTGTCATTAAGACTTTGTTATTGTGACAGACTCTGCTCGAACCACTTTGGGTAAATTTTTTTCGGCGTAGTAGACCCACCTCCAATATCTTAGCTAGAAAAAAAAAAAAAAAAAAGATAATTTAGGCAGGGAAAGATAGGCCTTAGTTAGGAGTAATACCACAAGTTCTTATACAAATACCTACTATAAAAATCATATAAAGAAAATTTAAAATTTTTACGATAAACTTTTTGTGACGTCGGCTCCCGGAAAATTAAGATAATAAAGTAATCCCTAAGGAAGCCAAGACGACGCATCTATATCATTTTATTAAGATCCATGCCATTGTGCATGTATAAAATCTTTGTTTACATGTTCTCAAGCAGCAAGAAATTCGCTGATTGAAAAATCTCTCTCTCTCTCTCTCTCTCTCATTCAAGTAAGCATTCTCTAATTAAGTAAGCATTCCTGACCCTCTTCAAAGAAAGAACGGCCGACACTAGGCTAATTAATTCGAATACAATAACCAAATAAAAGAAAACACCTCTGTCCCACAATAGATGAGGACAAGTTAAGAGTAATTACGATACAGTGATAAACTGTCGGTCACGAGTGAGGCCTGCTATCCAGACCGAAGCCAACAGTAGTTTTCACCCTCTGAAAAAAAAGAAGGGGCCAGCACTGGGGCCGGTACTGGGACCAGCCACTCACGAGGATCTTTAAAAAAAAAAAAAAAAAACCCAAATTCACTTTATTCCACAGTGCCAATAATTTGCAGCACTCATCACTTGAATAGCTTACTTCTCTCTCTCTCTCTCTCTCTCTCTCTTTTACCTTCCCTTTCTCTCTCATTTGATTGTTGCACTCTGCAGGGGGTGTAGAGTGCCTTTCCTCCCATATAGCCTAGTTGGACTCCAGTAGAGGGTCCCTAGGAACACATTGGCACCATAAGTGCCACCAAGCAAGAATCCAGAAAAATAACTAAAAGAAAACAAAGGGAACACAGAAGAGAAAGTTCTTCTGGAACCTAACCTGCACCAGTGCCTAGGGATACTGAGTGCCACCAGTGTGACCTGTACACGGCACACCCAAACTACAGTGCCACCTTTTGAAAGGGTGCCACGTCATTGAAGAGACACTTCCTCGCTGCCCAAGTACGCCCACTCGACCCGGTTTGACGCCCTTCCCCACCAGAACCATGGCAGCAGAGCATTATAAAACCTTCCTGGGGCTGGGGACGGCAGGTCTCACCGGCTCTGAACTTACCACCTGGGTTAAGGAGCAAGTGGACGACTTGGCCAAGCGGGAGAAGGAAGAAAGACTCGAGCAGAGGAAGTATGAAGCCGAGCAGAGGAAGTATGAAGAAGAACGAAGGGTGTATGAAGCCGAGCAAAGGCAGTATGAAGAGGAAAGAGAAGAAAGAAGGAGACAGCATGAGTTAGCCTGCAAGGAAACTGAGTTAGCCTAAAGGAGAAGGAGCTCGAGCTTGAGAGAGCGAAAATGGAGAATGCAAAGCTATGGCTAGCCATCAAGCCTCCAGTCCTACACCTGCTGCATCAAACGCTCCAATTTCGAGCATCAATTCCCTAGTCCCCAAGTGGACTGAGGACGAGCCAGAAGCATGGCTGGAGGAGATCGAGGCTCTTTTCGATAACTACAGCACCACGGAGACGGAGAGAGCCTTAATACTAGCCAAGCATATGGAGGGAAAAGCCAAGGCAGCGCTTCGCTCACTGGAGAAGAGCCAGAGAGGCAACATGGCAGAAGTTCGTAGAGTCATTACCAAGGCCTACGAGATAACCCCAGAAAAATGGAGACAACGGTTCGAGGTCTTGCCAAGGAAGTCGGCTGGTCTTGGACGGAATGGGCATGTCACAAAACCCAGTCCGGGACGCGCTGGTTCGACTCCTTGGCCTGCACGACGTTTGAGGATCTCTTCAATCGGACCATGCTAGAAGACCTTTTCCAATGTGTGCCAGGGCCCCTTGCGGTATATCTTAACGATAAGCAGCCCCCCACACTTATGGAAGCTTGTCGCATGGCTGATTCGTGGAAACCTTCAATCAGTCGCATAGCACCTCTCAGAAGCGAATCATCCCTCCGGCCTACCTCTCGAACTCCACTCGCCCGAAGAATGGACTGCCTAGCAAGACCCTGTGCAACTATTGCAAGAAGGGGGCCATGCTGAAGCTGAGTGCCGATACAAACTCGGCACTAATAAGCAGCCTAACCCTACCAGCCAGAACTCCGCTCGATTCATCCGCTCAGCCCTCTCCTCCAACAGTTACTGCAGGCCACCGAGCCCATCCAAAAGGCCCGTGCAGATCCTGTGGGGCTGCTAGCCACTACAATGCTGGATCTCCGGCCTGTCCACATCATGTCCCCACCACCAAATTTGTCAACCTAATCAGCACTTCATTTTCTGCTGCTGGTCCGCACCGGATCCTTTACCCCGAGAGACTGGAAACCCAGTTCATCTCGGTGGCCCCTCTTCAGAGCACTAGCCTGCCCAGTGACCCTTCCGGTCACAGTAGACACTGCGGCAGATATTAGCCTGATCGCCAGGGCCCAAGTGCCAGCCGGTGCCATGGTTGACGAAGAAACCGGTGGGAAATGAAGTGGATAGAGGGCCACACCATCACCGTTCCTACAGTCCAACTCCAGGTTATGACACCTTGGGGCACGATACCCCACCGCCTCGGCGTGGTAGGTGGAATTCGGCCCGGAGTGGTCTTCTTGTTGGGTCGGGATCTTCTCTGTGAAGCCCGTCACCAACGCCACTCCGCAGCCACGTTACCTCCTCCACGGAGGCCCCAGTTAAAACTCTCAATAATGACAAACCTCCACCTTCCGCCCACCAAAGTGGTCCGCGGAAGGGGCGCCACCCAACCTATTTCAGGCCTAGCCCTCTCCAATCGCGAAGGGCTGGCCCACCAAGAGGTCCTCCCTCCGAAGAGAGATTCAGGAGAGCATACCGCTGCAGGACGGCGGGCAGACCACTCCACAAATTGGGAGGGCTGCCCAAGCAAGCAACGCCCAGCGGACGCCCCGAACAAAACTCACCGAGAGGACGATCTCCCGCTGGGGCAGGAATCTCTGCCGCAGCCAACCACAAGTCGTCCGCGGAGGTAGTGCACCTCCGGACCCCTCATCAGGCATGCCTGACCCTCAACTGCTGCCAGTGCCACTTGCGAGCACTGAGCAGTGCCAGACTTGGTCCGCCCGGACGTTGAGCTACCAATGGAAAAGGCCCTATGCCGGGTCTAAATCATGAGGTGAATCCTCCTCCGGGAGATTTAGGATTCCCCATGCAGTTGATCATCACGACTGGAGAGCCTCCAGCACCCGAAACTTCTTCTTTGCAAGATTCTTCTTTGCAAATTTGACTCCAGGGATGAACCCTGGAGGATCGAAATGGTACCCCTCCTTGAAGACCAGGAACTGGCATCCTCGGACGCAGAAGTATAATCGCTTCTGGCCCGGTTGTCGCAGCAGCCGGAGTAGGAGTCCTCCCGCAGCTTTTGCAGTTGCCCCTGACTTCGCGCCCGCCAGCCCTTCTGGCCTGTCCCCGGAGTCGGTGCTCTCATCACCTGCTAGGCCAGCTACTGATAGGCCTTGGAGAAACCGAAGAAGAAGAAGAAGAAGGGGGAAGAGAGCCCAGTAGTTGCCGAGCTATACGCTCATCCTGGCACTAGTGCCCTCTTGGCACAGTGCCCTAACATCTAAGAGTGATCCTGGCCCCTTGCCCAGAGGAGGTAGCCAGTGTGATCTCTTCCTTTTTTTGTACCTAGCCTAGGCCACCTAAAAGTACGGTACATCAATTTAGTAACCTTGTTCTTTCCACTTACCACCGAGCCGCAGTAATCATGTAAGTAGCATAACTAATTTCAGTAATCTTAACTATTGTGAAACGAGCCACGATGCTCGTGACACGCATGGCCTAAGACCTCAGTGAGGCACCCATTTTATCATATGAGGCAACCCTCATGAATTAACTAGTAAATTTTAATTGTATTAAACATAAACCATGTTGTAATTTAGTTAGAATGTTAACTCTTATGTTGGTGCTACGGGTCGGGTTAGGATAGGTTAGGTTAGGGAATATCATAGAATGTACCACTAGGCTAGGTCTAAAACACATCATGATTGTAGGAGGTAGCCTATAATAACCGTGAGCACCTTCTAGTACTATTAGAATTAGGTAAAGTAGTGATTATAGCTCATATCCTATCTAGGGTTAGGTAGTTCTGTAGCTAGGTAGGCTAACCAGGACTAATCTGCTCAGGGGAAGGAGAGTAACCTACGAGAGGCGAACAGCTTGTTTAGTATAGACCTTCACGCCCGAAAAGGAGTGAAGGCCCTCTTAAAGGGGGAGCTTTTATAAATATTATCGCTTTCGACCGGGAAAAACATTGTTTATGTCGTCTTGTATTTAGGTAGGGAAATTTCCTATCAGAATATTAATCCGATTCATCTTCAAACAATCTCTGTTGACCTAGGCCGGTCCGGAGCCGGTAGGTAAATTCCAGACTGGACCTCTTTTCTTTGTCTATTATTCTATTAAAGGAAACAATTGCAAGAACTCGTCGGTCGTTGATCGCACGTTCGTTAGACAAATCCTTTGTTTTCTGGCTTTGTTCCCCCTTCAGCGGTATATGTGCTAAAAAGTTTGTAAACTGTTTCTGACTTTTGTAGCACCGAATGTGGGAGAATTTGAGTTTAAAAGGACCTAAGATCAGAGAGCTTTAACACGTCCAGTTGCCTCATATCTAAACACTCATGTTGACATTTTTCTAATTTCCAATAAAGAAAAAAATAAGAATTTCAACTTATCTCAAAATTTGAAACTTATAAATGACAATATTTCATATTACCATAGCTTAAAGTACTTTCAGAAATGTACTTTGTACTCAGCTGTGCAAAGAAATTTCGTAATAAATACTGTACATTTATTTGAATAATGACCACTGCCTGTAACAGCAGGTTTAATATTTTAATCTGTTATCAGCTTCATTTCTCCACAAGGTTTGCACTACAGATGATGGGTTTTATGGATAGTGAGAAATTCCAGACTGAATTTGATCTAAACATAACAGTAGCAGCTCTGATTTTTTTATTGGAATTCTTATTTTCCTCAATGCATGCATAAGCAGGGATCCAACAAATTTCAACATGCATACTGGTCTCATATGATTCGTGGAATGAAAATTTAGATACGCTGCACAAACAGATTTATAAGACAATAATTTTGAAGGTCTTTTGCTTTTTGTCACACCACCTCGAGTCACTGAAAATCATAAATTTCTGTGGTGGCATGTTTTATATCACTTTAACTGCTTGCCAAATTGCAGACAGTTCTACTGTGCTAATTTGAAGTCGAACTCCAACTCTGGCCAAAACTATAGTGAAGTATGTACAGTTTATGTTAAATGAAGTTCAGAAACATCTGCGGATTTATCCTCTACTGGCTATTACTGTAATATAAATACTATCTTACCTGAAATAGCAAAAATCCTTCTGCCATCACGCCATGATCAATGTTACGGAGGGCCTGCAAGGTTTCATACATGCCAGGGCATCGCTTGAGTACTTGGGATCGCAACCCATAC
Organism: Macrobrachium rosenbergii; assembly: GCF_040412425.1. Lineage (NCBI taxonomy): Eukaryota > Metazoa > Arthropoda > Malacostraca > Decapoda > Palaemonidae > Macrobrachium > Macrobrachium rosenbergii. The sequence goes on along the minus strand of NC_089788.1, from coordinate 17,410,259 downwards.
TTTAATAGGACCAAGCCAACTCGAACAGTACTTTAACTCCTAAAACAGAATAAAATACGGGTCAGCATTTAAAATTCTTCTTGTATGAATAAAATCAATCTATCTCTTACAAGATACAGAACGGTAAAAACAAAAGATGTGGATGTGTGAATGTTATTTTATCCAAAATGAAAACTTATGACCTGCAAGTCAACATTTCACAGTTTGTAACCTACACTTGGATTACTGTATAAAGTGAACCATGGGCAGAGAAACTGCTCTTTGTAGCAATCACAGAGAAAATTCTTCCTGCTGTTTTCTGTCTGTTACTTTTCCATCTATTCTTGTCTGACCTATCTGCCCAGTTTTACTAACTGATCCTTACTTCAACTTTTTCTTTTTTGCACAATCCTCTAAGCAAGCCCTAAAGCTGCGACAACCTTGTTTCTAGTTGCGCACAAATATGACGGGAGAAGCATCCTGAATTACAGCTTACCTTCACAAAAGAACGTATCCCAAACTCTGAGGACAGAGGACCGCGGTAATGTGCGGGAAAATAGACACATAAACCACTCTGTCATGTAGAGGACTGGCTCCACCTTGTGCTTTTTCTGCAAAAGTGAATGACTTTGTCAGCAGAACTGCTTCATGAGTTCAACATAAATTTTGCAACAAATATTGTACTATCTAATCTGATATCAGTAACTAAAAGTCAGAATAAGAATTTCTTTCAGTTCTAAGAGATGCAGGACTAAACACAAATAGTAGACATGAAACATAACACTTCAAGTAGTCCCATATTTGTAAGACAATGCTACAAAATAGTTCAGTCAATGTCAAAATATCTATGAAGTAAAAAATACTCCATAAAACAACTACAATTTACCACTTACTAAATGTTTATAAGCTGAAGGTGAGGTTTTCTTCAGTACTTTGTACAAAATATCTCCATCAACTTGAATGGCTTCCTGCAAAAATAATCCAACTCAAAATTAACATCAAATCTCTCATAAAAAATTCATCTTAACAAGGAAATAAGTTATGCCTTTTTATCTTTAACAGAACTTATAAACAAGATTGACAATAATGCAGATTCTTAAGGAGTCTTACCAATCCATGAGCATAGTAACCAGGGACATATTTATCGCAGATTGCTTTTAAGCACCAAAACGCTGGCTCGGCAGGCATTTGCATGAGAAGGACGGCTGCAAGAGGAGCGTGTGCCTGGCAGTACTCATCGGGAGACACCTGCACATGAACTTTCAAGACGCGAAACAAATCTTTTTGTCTGGAAAACAAAGGACAGAATTCAAGTAAAATCACATTCACAGAACACCAGGCACCAAGATTTCATGATAACTTTTATACTGGATACCAATTAGGATAAGGATAATTGCTGATAAAGCCAAAAGACTTAAAAATCAAACAAGGTGGTCACTTTCAACACTTTTTGTTGAAATGATCAATGTTGCTACACACTTATGCAGTACCTACACAATTGATAGGCCTTATTTTCACTTCAATCACCTTTATACATCTGGTTGGTTGATTATGAGGCCTTGTCCCAGCACATTACCTTGCCAAAGGGAACCCAGTAAGAATGCTAAGCTATTAAACAGAATAAAAGGTCTGGTGTGGAATAAAGGTCTGGTGTGGAACAAAAGTCCTGGTGTGGAGCAAAAGGCCTGGTGTGGAATTAAAGGTCTGGTGTGGAATAAAAGGCCTGGTGTGGAATAAAAGGCCTGGTGTGGAATTAAAGGTCTGGTGTGGAATAAAAGGCCTGGTGTGGAATAAAAGGCCTGGTGTGGAATTAAAGGTCTGGTGTGGAATAAAAGGCCTGGTGTCGAATAAAAGGCCTGGTGTGCGCCTCTGGAATTTTTCACCCAAAACGGACAATTTATATAGCTGTGCCATACAGTGTTTAAAGTAATTTTTAATGTGGAAATTATTATACAAAACTGAGAAAAGACCAAAATCATAACGATGGACTAAATAAAAATCCGAATTTTCTCAGACAAGCGCTTCAAGGTATTTTTTCTACTTATTTGTCATTTTCACAAATTTTATTTTAAAAGAGATCTTTCACATTCACAATGGATTTCTGATCCCATTTTCCTGCCGAGAGCAACCAGATATGTTGAACAGCAGCACCAATATGCAGGAAATGTGCCTCTCTGTCGAACCTCTCAGTTCCAGACACTGGCGGATCCAGAAAAATTTCAAGGGGGGCACCAATTTTCATATTATACATATATATATATATATATATATATATATATATATATATATATATATATATATATATATATATATATATATATATATATATATATATATATACACACATACACATAAATACATACATACATACATACATATATATATTGTATACATATATATGTATATATTTCTTTAATCGATTTTTTATTTTTTTCCCATTTTTATATTTATGTTATTATTACCTAACTCTTCAATATTATTATTTTAAAATTATATTTCATGGGGGGCACGCGCCCAGGTGCCCTCCCCCGATCCGCTAGTGTATACGTGTGTGTGTGTGTGTGTGTGTGTGTGTGGTTGTGTGTGTGGTGTGTGTGTGTGTGTGTGTGTGTGTGTGTGTGGTTGAAGAGTGGCCTCAAGGTCTTCGGGCAGTCCCTGGGGACTGCATAAGAATTCCCCTCTTCTGAAATATTACATATATATATACATACATACATACATATATATATATATATATATATATATATATATATACATATATATAATTTGAGAGAGGGGGGTGAAGAATTATTGCAATTATTACCACACACTGGGCATGACCAACTTTCCAGGGAATCAGCAAGAATTCCCGAAGACTGAAGCAGCTCCCGTGGAGCCCAAAATGACTCCAGAGTCCCAGCAGAATCCAGACACAACTTGTGTCAGTTTTGAAAACTAATGATCAGGCGGAGACAGATGATCTGTACCAAACGAAGATGCTTCTAAGTTTGCTTTCATTTGTGTTTGAACAGTGCTTTGGCTCCGGGGTTAAATACCCCCGCGAGAATATCTTTTATATAAGTCTTGTTGTGCTAATCACGGAAGTATTTATACTTCGTGGAATTTGCATGGAACTGGTTCAATTCTTTATTTATTTCATGGCTTTGGACAACTCTGACTGTCCGAAGGAGTCTGGAGTTCAAGACGGCAATAATTCTCATATTGAAGACGACGACAATTCTGACTGTGAAGAAGACCATTGTTCAGACAGTGAAGAAGAGAGTTCCGATAATGAAGAAGACGAAGAATTAACTAAGGAAAACGAAAACGTTTTAAGGCTTGAAAGAGAGATGTTACAGAAGAATCAGCTGATAACCGAATTAAAAAAGACGGTAGACGGTCTCACGCAAGGAGGAATGAAGCTGGAACAAAACATAAAAGACCTGGAACGCCTCAATCAACACAAGGAAAGAAAAATCTATTCAGTGTCGGCAGAAATGCAAAAACTGAAAAAAAGAAATGACGGAAAAGCTGAAAGACACAGAACTCCAAATAAAGGAGAACGAGGACAAAGACCAGAAGTTAATTAATGAAAATGAAAATAATTAATAATTTCCCATATTTTGGTAATCATAGAATCAACTAAAAACGATTATTAAATAAAATTATCTAAAAATGAAAAAAATCCCGTAGGGTGGGTCTGCCCAGACCCAACTTGCACCAGATAGGGTTAAGAGACTGGCCTGTCTTGGAGGCCTTTGGGCCTCATCCTTGAAGTTCTTGGGCCCTCTCCAGGCCTGCTTCCCCAGCCTGGCAGGATACCTGCCTTCCTCCGAGGAAGCAGCCTCTGGGTCGGACCCTTCCCTTCAAGGCTGCCCTCAAGAGACTGGCCAGCCTTGGAGGACTTTGGGTCTCATCCTTGAAGTTCTTGGGCCCTCTCCAGGCCTGCTTCCCCAGCCTGGCAGGATATCTGCCTTCCTCCGAGGAAGCAGCCTCTGGGTCAGACCCTTCCCTTCAAGGCTGCCCTTAAGAGACTGGCCATCCTTGGAGGACTTTGGGCCTCATCCTTGAAGTTCTTGGGCCCTCTCCAGGCCTGCTTCCCCAGCCTGGCAGGATACCTGCCTTCCTCCGAGGAAGCAGCCTCTGGGTCGGACCCATCCCTCCAAGGCTGCCCACCCATCCCTTCAAGGCTGCCCTCAAGAGACTGGCCAGCCTTGGAGGACTTTGGGTCTCATCCTTGAAGTTCTTGGTCCCTCTCCAGGCCCGCTTCCCCAGCTTGGCAGGATACCTGCCTTCCTCCGAGGAAGCAACCTCTGGGTCAGACCCTTCCCTTCAAGGCTGTCCTTAAGAGACTGGCCAGCCTAGGAGGACTTTGGGCCTCATCCTTGAAGTTCTTGGACCCTCTCCAGGCCTGCTTCCCCAGCCTGGCAGGATACCTGCCTTCCTCCGAGGAAGCAGCCTCTGGGTCGGACCCTTCCCTTCAAGGCTGCCCTCAAGAGACTGGCCATCCTTGGGGACTTTGGGTCTCATCCTTGAAGTTCTTGGGCCCTCTCCAGGCCCGCTTCCCCAGCCTGGCAGGATACCTGCCTTCCTCTGAGGAAGCAGCCTCTGGGTCAGACCCTTCCCTTCAAGGCTGCCCTTAAGACTGGCCATCCTTGGAGGACTTTGGTCCTCATCCTTGAAGTTCTTGGGCCCTCTCCAGGCCTGCTTCCCCAGCCTGGCAGGATACCTGCCTTCCTCCGAGGAAGCAGCCTCTGGGTCGGACCCTTCCCTTCAAGGCTGCCCTCAAGAGAATGGCCATCCTTGGAGGACTTTGGGTCTCATCCTTGAAGTTCTTGGGCCCTCTCTAGGCCCGCTTCCCCAGCCTGGCAGGATACCTGCCTTCCTCCGAGGAAGCAGCCTCTGGGTCAGACCCTTCCCTTCAAGGCTGCCCTTAAGAGGCTGGCCATCCTTGGAGGACTTTGGGCCTCATCCTTGAAGTTCTTGGGCCCTCTCCAGGCCTGCTTCCCCAGCCTGGCAGGATACCTGCCTTCTTCCGAGGAAGCAGCCTCTGGGTCGGACCCTTCCCTTCAAGGCTGCCCTCAAGAGACTGGCCATCCTTGGAGGACTTTGGGCCTCATCCTTGAAGTTCTTGGGCCCTCTCCAGGCCTGCTTCCCCAGCCTGGCAGGATACCTGCCTTCCTCCGAGGAAGCAGCCTCTGGGTCAGACCCTTCCCTTCAAGGCTGCCCTCAAGAGACTGGCAAGCCTTGTAGGCTTTTGGGGCCAATCCTTAAAGGGCTTGGGCCCTTTCCATGGGAAGGGTCAGACCCATAGGCTGCTTCCTTGGAGGAAGGAAGCGGCCTCTGGGTCGGACCCTTCCCTTCAAGGCTGCCCTCAAGAGACTGGCCATCCTTGGGGGACTTTGGGTCTCATCCTTGAAGTTCTTGGGCCCTCTCCAGGCCCGCTTCCCCAGCCTGGCAGGATACCTGCCTTCCTCCGAGGAAGCAGCCTCTGGGTCAGACCCTTCCCTTCAAGGCTGCCCTCAAGAGACTGGCAAGCCTTGTAGGCTTTTGGGGCCAATCCTTAAAGGGCTTGGGCCCTTTCCATGGGAAGGGTCAGACCCATAGGCTGCTTCCTTGGAGGAAGGAAGCGGCCTCTGGGTCAGACCCTTCCCTTCAAGGCTGCCCTCAAGAGACTGGCCATCCTTGGAGGACTTTGGGTCTCATCCTTGAAGTTCTTGGGCCCTCTCCAGGCCCGCTTCCCCAGCCTGGCAGGATACCTGCCTTCCTCTGAGGAAGCAGCCTCTGGGTCAGACCCTTCCCTTCAAGGCTGCCCTTAAGAGACTGGCCATCCTTGGAGGACTTTGGGCCTCATCCTTGAAGTTCTTGGGCCCTCTCCAGGCCTGCTTCCCCAGCCTGGCAGGATACCTGCCTTCTTCCGAGGAAGCAGCCTCTGGGTCGGACCCTTCCCTTCAAGGCTGCCCTCAAGAGACTGGCCATCCTTGGAGGACTTTGGGCCTCATCCTTGAAGTTCTTGGGCCCTCTCCAGGCCTGCTTCCCCAGCCTGGCAGGATACCTGCCTTCCTCCGAGGAAGCAGCCTCTGGGTTGGACCCTTCCCTTCAAGGCTGCCCTCAAGAGACTGGCCATCCTTGGAGGACTTTGGGCCTCATCCTTGAAGTTCTTGGGCCCTCTCCAGGCCTGCTTCCCAAGCCTGGCAGGATACCTGCCTTCTTCCGAGGAAGCAGCCTCTGGGTCGGACCCTTCCCTTCAAGGCTGCCCTCAGAGACTGGCCATCCTTGGAGGACTTTGGGCCTCATCCTTGAAGTTCTTGGGCCCTCTCCAGGCCTGCTTCCCCAGCCTGACAGGATACCTGCCTTCCTCCGAGGAAGCAGCCTCTGGGTCGGACCCTTCCCTTCAAGGCTGCCCTCAAAAGACTGGCAAGCCTTGTAGGCTTTGGGGCCAATCCTTAAAGGGCTTGGGCCCTTTCCATGGGAAGGGTCAGACCCATAGGCTGCTTCCTTGGAGGAAGGAAGCGGCCTCTGGGTCGGACCCTTCCCCTCACCAATACTCTTTGCTTTCTCTTACCCTACTTTTTCAAAACTGACACTTTCTGTCTCCGAAGGCTTCCAGACGATTTGAAGCATCTCGGAGATTGTTCTTGGACACTTTGAAGCTCGGCGCATGCGCGAATGGCATTTCTCTCGTCCTTTCAGGAGCCGGAGACTGAAGGATTCCAAAATGTCTTCAAGGAAAATCTCGAAGGTTTTAGATCATTTCAACATCGCGATAACCATTACTTGGAGTTCTTTTTCTGGCACATAAACAGCTTCTTTGCTTTAAGGAGTCGTCTTCTATAAACTTATGAGATTCCCTCTTACTGACAATATTGATCATCCCTTCGATTCTTCCTTGCTTCTCCGAAAAGTAATTCTGTGAATCCAAAATCTTTGAAGTAGTTTCTAACACCTCAGGTTATCTACTTTTTTCTTCGTCAGCATTCTTCAGTATACCTCCACGCCGATGTCGTCTCTTTTTTGTTCCTTCTCTTTCTTATTTCGAGCGAAGAACTGCTCCAATCGGTAATTTTGGGCATCCAAAATCCCCTCTCAATCAGCTTAGAAAACACCTCAAGTTCTCTACCTTTTATTTCGTATAAATTCTTCAGTTCCTCCGTTCCACTGTCTTCCTCTCTTCTTGATTATTTCCTTCCTTATTTCGAATGAAGAGCTTGCGTCCGTGAGTGACAATACGACTGTAGAGGTGCCGAATAATCGCAGAAGGCGGGAACCTCGACTTCATACTGCTCCACGAAGTAGTCCATATTTTCAGCAGTAAACAATTACAGACTGAAGCTATCTGCCATTCTCGTGATGTACTTTTCCCTCTTGAAAATCTCTTTTAGTCGATCTGCTTCGTCATCCAGTTCATTTTAACCATAAACTTCACCTTCTTTGCTCACATGCTGTCTCTGAAGGCTTCAAGACGTCTTCCTGGAGGATCCCTGAGATGGCCACTGTAGTCCTTGGTGTCAGTGCACCTATTGAGTGATGGCGCTATACGCATGAGCGGAAGAATTCTAAAACGACTGCAGGAAAAACACGAAGATATTACGGCGCCAGGCGACAATGATTCTTTCTTGCAGCAGAAGGTATGAAATTTTCTTGAAAGCTTTACTGCGACGAAAACATCAATATTAAAAAAAAAAAGAAAGAAATTAAAAATTTAGTGAAAAATCATCATCGTATCCTTTTCTCTCGTCGTTGGGAGAAATATATATATATATATATATATATATATATATATATATATATATATATATATATATATATATATATATATATATATATATATATATATATATATATATATATATATATATATATATATATATATATATATATATATATATATATATATATATATATATATATATATATATATATATATATATATATATATATATATATATATATATATATATATATATATATATATATATATATATATATATATATATATATATATATATATATATATATATATATATATATATATATATATATATATATATATATATATATATATATATATATATATATATATATATATATATATATATATATATATATATATATATATATATATATATATATATATATATATATATATATATATATATATATATATATATATATATATATATATATATATATATATATATATATATATATATATATATATATATATATATATATATATATATATATATATATATATATATATATATATATATATATATATATTTATATATATATATATATATATATATATATATATATATATATATATATATATATATATATATATATATATATATATATATAAATATATATGATATATTTATGTATATTTACATTTATATATCTACATATATTTATATATCTATATATATGTATATATATACATATAGATAGGTAGATAGATAGATAGATAGATAGATATCTCCTCCCGACGACGAGGAAAAGGACATGATGATGATTTTTCGCTACATTTACATTTATTTCTTTAAAAAAATGCTATTTTCGTGGCAATAAAGCTTTTAGAAAATTTCACCTGGGAGGACAAGATCAACTTGGAAATTATTATTATAGATAGATACATATACATATAAGTATATATATTTATATATATATATATATATATATATATATATATATATATATATATATATATATATATGTGTGTGTGTGTGTGTGTGTGTATACACTGGTTTGTGCGTCTGTGTGCGTTAATTTTTCCCAATAGTTAAAAATAAGGTGGTCTCAAGAATTTCTGTTTCCTGAAATGGTCATCACTAGCGCCCAGTAATCCAGTCAGCTTCAAGAGAAAAGTGACCTTTTTGTTTTAACAAGGCTTCTCCATTGCCATTGATCACCTTATTAAGGGGGAGAGAGAGAGAGAGAGAGAGAGAGAGAGAGAGAGAGAGAGAGAGAGATGGCTGCCTCCAGCAAGGAATGATTAAGTTTTTTCGCATAGCAGAGTAAGTTATAAATATATAGTTTTTTTATGGTACCAGCATCAAATTATAATAGTAGATCTTTTGAAGGATACAGAGTAGTTTAAATCGCTTGTCTTATTTAAAGAAAAATTCTTCTTCGGAAAAGAAATAATTTTTAGATTCTTCAAGAACACTATTAAAGACGCACGGAAAACTTTTCCAATATTCCTGGAAAACCTGTCTACCATATACTTTGGAGGCTTGTATTTCAAGTCAATGGTCCCTGTATGCTTGTCCCGTATGAATTGGATTCATATTCTAAAAAAAAAAAAATAATAGTAATAAAAAAAATACTCATAGTAGCATGAGTCTTAAAATGAAGAAGCAAATCCACAGTTGTATATTTATCTTTAAATATATGTACATATACATAACTGTGGAATTGCTTCTCCAATAATAATAATAATAATAATAATAATAATAATAATAATAATAATAATAATAATAATAATAATAATAATAATAATAATAATACTGAGATAATATTAAGCAAACTTTTTACTGATGAAGATGCAATTTTTAATAATTTTAGTAGAACATTTTTTAAACAACTTTTAGAGCTGGCCGTGCTGGACACGACCTTTGCCTTCAGTTTGTATAAACAAACTGAAGGGATGGCCATGGGATCACCACTTGGTCCAATTTTTGCTAACATCTTCATGTGCTCCCTGGAGGAGCGCATAATAGAAGAATGTCCCATTAGGTTCCGCCCTCTATTTTATCAAAGATATGTTGACGACACGTTCTCCCTATTTCGTCATGAATGTCATGCAGAGTCCTTTCTGGAGTTCGTCATCCGACAACATCCAAACATAAGGTTCGCTATGGAGAAGGAGGTAAATAACAAACTCCCCTTCCTTGATCTTATTATTTCCAGAGGTGACTCAGGTTTTTACACAGGTGTGTATAGAAAAAATACATTTACTGGTTTGGGAATGAATTTTTATAGTTCGTGTTTCTTTCATTTGAAACAACTGTATTTTAACCCTCCTCCATAGGGCTTACACCCACTCGTCAAACTGGAAGAGTTTCCACGATGAGATATCCTTTTAGTGAAATATTTCAATAATAATTGTTTTCCATCACGACTTTTTTCAGATCCCTAAATAAACTGCTACTACAGAAAATGACTCGGCAACACCTGAATCGACTGTGCCGAAACTAAAGATGCATGCAAGTTTCCCTTTCGTGCATGATGATACTTTTAGGAGAAAATGCACAGCCATTATTCAAAAGAGTTTTCCAGCTTTAAACCTGAAAATCATCCCGAAAAATCCCTTTACAATAGGGTCTCTGTTCAGAGTCAAAGACCGGCTCAGTCCTCTGTTTTCGTCCAGCGTTGTTTACAAGTACACTTGCCCGGGATGTGATCACGGGATATACATATGTGGGATGCACGAGGAGGCTGTTGAAGGTCCGCATAGATTCCCACAGGGGCATAAGTCATAGAACAGGTAGCAGGTTATCTAATCCTGAGCAATCAAATATACGAAATCAATCAAAATTATGTAAAACTTATATTGGCAGCAAGGATTTTTCCATCCTAGGCCGAGTGCAGAACAACAACGACTTAACCATCCTAGAATCCATAATTATCAGGAAGACTGTGCCGTCGTTAAATACTCAATCGTCCTCAGTGAAATTGTTTATAGCCTAGTTTGGGCAACTGGTTTTCCTCACTCTGTTTGTACTTATTTATGTTAGTCTTGTTCTTTCTTTCATATAGGTAGGTTGTTTTAAGATTTTAGTGAACTCCTTTTACTCATTATTGACTTGTCTTGGAATGAGGTGTTTTGTTTTAAATATTTTTACTACATAAAGAGCTGTTGCCATTGCATTAATTTGTTATTGATGTTCGCAAATTATATTATATTTTATAGCCTTGACAATGCGACTTGGAATTCGTCATGAAACGTCGGCATTGAAAATAAACTGTAGATGATGAGGATGCCTTTCCCTACTGCTTCCTTCGTGATGATGTATATATATATATATATATATATATATATATATATATATATATATATATATATATATATATATATATATATATATATATATATTACTAAAGGACCTCATTCAAACTGCATGGTATCTATAGATACCATCCAGTTTGAATGAGGTCCTTTTAGTAATTTAGTTAATGCACAGAACAATTGTGTATGTGATAAAGTTAATATATACGTATGTATACATATATGTGTGTGTTAGTGTGTGTATTAACAGATAGTTAGACACAGAGATAGATGCATAGATAGAAAGATATATATTATATATAAATATATATATATATATATATATATATATATATATATATATATATATATATATATATATATATATATATATATATATATATACATATATATATATATATATATAAATATATATATATATATATATATATATATATATATATATACATATATATACATATATATATACACATATACATATATGCATATATATAGTAGGGAGTACGGATAGGAAGAACAGTCAGCTCATCATTGATATATTTATTAATAGGTGCGCTTCAGGATCACCCATATCCCATCTTTTCTGGCTAAAAAGATACAAAAACACTAATTAAAACTGACAACAGAGCTTACAAAATTAAAATGCTTTAAAGATTGAAAAATGACAATGACAAAACAAGAAATAGATTACCTTCAGTAGTAAAGTCCAGAGGATGAAAACTGAATAAGAGTAAACAAGGTTAGCAAGTAAACAAGAAAGGGGGGTTACTATAGTACGACCGTTTTAGGAAGAGACTTTGCCCCTCTTAAACTGACCATTAACCTTCTGACTTCAAGCTCTCATTGTTTGCGCCTGTTATCAAGCACGTGTACTATAATAGAAAGTTCTGAATGAAGTTTTGTTGTCCCACTTAAATTTTAGATAAGAAAAAAAAATTCAATATATGAAAATGATAGATGCAAGAAATTTGGAAACCTAGATGTGCTTTCATTTTCAGTTTTGTTTATTTGGATGCTGTACTGAGCAATGTTCTTGAGTTACGTCATCTACTATAGTTTTTTATTACTGTTCCTTTGCTGTTATCGAAGTCATATAATTGTGATATAGTTTTGAGCTTTTGAATTGTTTTCTTTCGTGTATGCCGTGATCCGTCTTTACCTCCTTGCTGTATCAAGGTTGAATTTTCACTGTGCACCTATAAAATAGCTCATAATAATTATTTTCTTTAAATATTGTTACATATATATATATATATATATATATATATATATATATATATATATATATATATATATATATATATATATATATATATATATATATATATATATATATAACAATATTTAAAGAATGTTTATTATGAGCTATTTTATAGCTGTACAGTGAAAATTCAACCTTGATACAGCAAGGAGGTAAAGACGGATTACGGCATGCAATGAAAGAAAGCAATTCAAAAGCTCAAAACTATATCTATATATATATATATATATATATATATATATATATATATATATATATATATATATATATATATATATATTACACATTTATACAGTATTAGATTTACCTGTGCTTTTAAAGCACTGTCATATGATACTCATCACTGCTGTGGCATTTCTGTTATATGTAGATTTTTAAAGATATTTCTGCCACTTTCTGTCGAAAAAACAGATCTATATTTCAATTTATTTCAATTTCAGTGTTCAACAGGATATCACACAACAAGGGAAAGCAATAAATTTATTTACAATCGAAGTATGAGGAGACATTACTTATGAAGAATCCTCGTCAGAGGATGCTACATCGATAACAAAAGAATCTATATATTTATCAATGCAAACATCTCTTGAAGCGTCATCTCTTTTTATATCTTCGGCATGTCTCACATCATTAGCCCAGTTGTCAGAAGATATGGATTCAATTGCTTCTTTGACCAAAGGAAGCAGGTCTGATTTTAAAATGATTCTTCTTTGCCACGTATGATTTTACCTGCGCCCATATCAGTTCTGTTGCATTATACTGGCAGTGATATGGAGGCAGCCTAACCACTATGTCCATGATCTCTTGCCAGTTTGTCAATCACGTAATCATTTTCTTTACATGAATGTCTTTGCAACTTTACTAATTTTTTATTAGCCAGTCTTTAACTTCATCCTTTTTGGCAGACATTGTCGGAGGTTTATTAATTCGAACTGAATGATAAGAAGCGTTATCCAACACTATGATGGCAGATGGCCCTATATTGGGAAGAAGCTGGGTTTTAAACCATTTTTCAAACACTGCAGAATTCATCTGAATTTCTAGATTGCGTATCCCTTGTCAGCTGGGTGCTTGATCATTGATAAAAATATTACCCAGAAATGTGGTTAATATTGCAACCAATATTGTGATTGTGTCTACTTACTCTCCAATGTTATTGATGTACAATTAGAAGGAATAAATCATAGGTAAAAATTTTTATTCTGTCACGTCTGTCTCTCTCTCTCTCTCTCTCTCTCTCTCTCTCTCTCTCTCTCTCTCTCTCTCTCTCTCTTCATTTTTTTTTGCCCAGCTAGTGGAATAGTAAGCGGAACCATAAAGATGATGAACATTCTTTATGATTAGTTTTCTGACGAACATACAAATAATTTTTAACTATAATACACAACTGTGATGTAGCTGTCCTTTACGGATTCAAACAGAATTAGAGAAAATGACAAAAAAAAAAAAAAAAGAAGACTGTCATCCTCAATCAGTGCAGTGCTTATACCTCTGGCAACACTAAACCCCGATATATAGTACTTATCCTATGTTTATTTATTTGTGTTGTTACATTAATTGCATAATATCTGTATCACGGATCGCTACTATCACAATATTATCATATAAATAAAACAGGTTAATTTGCAGCAAAACAACAAATACAAACGCTATTACAATGATTGTTTACGATTTCGTGCGTCTGGTAGCATGCTACGGGTGACTACCGTCTGAAAACCCTCCGGATTGTGGTAAGTGTGAGGTCTCATCTCGGCCGTAATCAAAGGGTTAATAATTTTGGAAAACACGGTCGTAGTTCTCCAGATGGAGAAGGAGACTCTACATCGAGACCTTCAGCAAACGGAAAATAGCCGAACAGAAATGCAATCCTCAATAAACAAGCTAAACGAGGACCTGGAGAAACTTCGAAAAGAGAATGGTAGGAAGCAGATTCACATTGAAAGTCTGAACAAGGAAAACGAGAACAAGACCCTGAAGATCAACTATTTAGAAGACGAGTTGCAAGTCCTCACCACTCAGCAACAGATGGCCCAAGAAAATCTGAAACAGCTCGACCAGTGTAAAATAGAAATTATTGAGAAAATGCAACAACTGGAAAATCTTAAAGAACAGAACTTGCAGAAGGATAGAGAGATCCTCCGACTGCAAAATGAGTGCACTCAGAAACAAATGGAAGTCGTACGTTTGTTGAAAGAATCTAAAGCTGAAAACCCGAAAGCCAATGAAAAGCTCAACGAAATGACGAGGAGGGCAGTTCAACTCGAATTCGAACTAGCTGAGGCGAAGGAGGAACTCGAAACGATGGAGTTCGAAAAGATGGAAGCGACCTTGGAACTCGAACAACTTCAAGAAGAGACATTGAAGAATAAGATGAAAATGGTGCCTCAAGAACAAACTATGCCACAGACGAAAGCTGAAGAGAAAAAGGCTTCGTATAAAACTCGATGTCTGAGGAAGCCCCAGATCAATTGCAAGGCTTTCTACCAACAAATGGACAGCATCGAGGAGAAACTTCGCCAAATCAGTGCACTGAAACGACCCTCTACTGGCACCAAGAGGCACCCAAAAGACCCAATTAAAGCTCCAGCGAATCAAAAGCCCCTAAGCCGAAAGGAAGCGCATCACAAAATGAGGCTGGAATCTGCAGCCAGACTACAAACACTGGAGCGAGAATCAGAAATGGTTCGAAGGCTGTACAAGATCAACTCCGTCACGTGAATGGCGCGTCAAGATGATTCTGCTTTTGGATGAAGACTCGTGGTTTGCTTGCGGAGGAAAGAAGCCACGATATCTACGATGTTGGGAACAGGAATAAGCTGAGGTTTGCGAAGGAAATCAACCCCGGATATGGATGTGGAAGCAACTCTGCGCGATGGACACACTACAGCGACTGGTGGGACTGGCGGCAAGTGCCCGGACACTGGACTGTTGTGCACCCGTTCCCCTGCCACGCGATACCCTCTGGAACCGGGTATCAATGCCCAATCACATAAGCGAGGAAGGCAACCACTGGCGCGGCGTAAAAACCCGTAAGTTTCATGCCTCTTTCCTTATGTGAAATGGGTTATGCATTGCATAATGGATCCCATTCTTGCATATACTGCAGAGGCAACCACTGGCGCGGCGTAAAAACCCGTAAGTTTCATGCCTTTTATATATGCAAAATGTGGGTTTTATGCAATGCATACCGGATCAAATTCTTGCATATACTCTCGTGGCAACCTCTGGCGCGGCGTAAAAACCCGTAAGTTTCATGCCATTCATATATGCAAAGTGTTTGATCCCAGCGTGGCCTTAGGGGCACTTAGGGGCACTAAGATCTTGGTCGATGGGCATCGTCAGAAGCCGCTGTACTTAGAAGTCGTGCAATTTGGAGATTGGAAGCTTCCTGTCCATAGCGAAGGAATGATTGGATTGCGGATTTCACCAAGGAATCGAACGTTCCCAGCAGCGAGCAGAATCATCTGGAGACGTTACAAGATGTAGGGTCATAAGATTGAGGATTTCATCTATCTTGGCTAGCTGATGGAGCTGAGAATGGGGAAGGGTCCACCCCTGGTAAAAATAAACCCCCATTCGATGACGCTCTGTTAGCAATGATGCCCCAGGGGTGAGATCACTTGTGGTGGTCGTCATATATATATATATATATATATATATATATATATATATATATATATATATATATATATATATATATATATATATATATATATATATATATATATATATATATATATATATATATATATATATAATATAATTATACTGCATATATATGAATGAATTATCACCGTGATTCCTGTACAAGCAATAAGCTACAAATGTCCTTATAATATCCAATTGCTCTACCCATTCAAATTGCAGAAACATGTTTAAAACTGAATGCTAATTTTGCTTATATTTACCATCAACTTTTTGAATTACGAAGGCATCAAGTTTAAATATTTTCCCCATTTTTATATTTGCTAATGTTAGTATTATCTAAATCTTCAGTATTATTATTTTATCATTATTTTTAATTGGGGGGGGCACGTACCCAAGTGCCCTCCCCCATCCGCTAGAGTATACATGTGTGTGTGTGTGTGTGTGTAGATTGGCTTCAGGGTCTTCAGATATTCCCTGGGGACTCCATTAGAATTCCCCTCTTCTAAGATTATATATATATATATATATATATATATATATATATATATATATATATATATATATATATATATATATATATATATGATATATATATATGATTAGAAAGAGGGGTGAAGAATTATTCCAATTATTACCACACACTGGGCATGACCAACTTTCCAGGGAATCAGCAAGAATTCCCGAAGACTGAAGCAGCTCCCGTGGAGTCCAAAATGACTCCGGAATCCCAGCAGAATCCAGATACATCAATTACTGTGTCCGGGGATCAGCAAGAGTTCCCGAAGACAGGATCGGCTCCGGCGAAGCCAGGAATGGCTCCAAAATCGCAGCAGAATCCAGAAACATCAGTTACTGTGTCCGGGAATCAGCAAGAAATGTCCTTTAATACCCAGTTCGCTCTACCTCAGAAATAATATATTTTCATATGTTACCCGAAGGGGAATTTTTTTGTTGATAATAAGTTCGTCGTCTCATGGGCTCGAACCACGGAAGAAGGCCGTGTGGTTAAATGCGCGTCACTGTAGTCCTGAGTTCTCGTCTTCCGTGGTTCGATCCTATGAGACGACGAACTTATTATCGACTAAAAAATTCCCCTTCGGATAATATATATGAAAATATATTATTTCCACGGTAGCACGAATTGAATATTAAAGGACATTTGTAGCTTAATGCTTGTATATAATATATGTATATATATATGAATATATACGATATATATATATATATATGTATGTATGTATGTATGTATATATATATATATATATATATATATATATATATATATATATATATATATATATATATATATATATATATATATATATATATATATATATATATATATATATATATATATATATATATATATATATATATATATATATATATATATATATATATATATGTATGTATGTATGTATGTATGTATGTATGTATGTAAGCATATTACTAAAAGGACCTCATTCAAACTGGATGGTATCATTAGATACCATCCAGTTTGAATGAGGTCCTTTTAGTAATTCTACTAATGCTCAGAACAACTGTGTATGTGATAAAGTTAATATATTCTATGGGTCCCTTTTATCTGATATATATACATATACATATACATATATACACACATATGTAAAGTGTTTCATAACAAAAACAAGTATTTTAGCCAACACTTTCTACTTTTAAACGACAGTGCTTCGTTCGTGTCAACAACTAAGAATATTTTGAAACCCAGTAAATAAAGCTACGGAGTCGATAATATTATCATGGAATGCGACCTCTGGCAGCCATAATTAAAAGACCGATACAGCGCGCATGCTCAGTCTCTTGTAAAAAAAAAACAAGGCAGAAAAGACTGGCCAAGTCTCATTTCTTTCTATTTTAAGGCTTTTGAACGATACTTGGAGAGAATTGTAAATAAAAACTACAGTAACCATTAATTTTTACTTATTTGTAATGGAACTAGTCTATAAAAGTGGATAAAACTATGAAAGTATCTAATGAATCAATCGGTATAGGCCTAGCATTCTAGGCTAAGGTGTTTTTCCTTGGTGCTACTATTCTTAAAGGTTATTTTTCCCCCAGCAGGATGATTCGATAACTGTTAACATAAAGGAATTGTTTTTATATATCCGAAATCAATTCGTAATCAGAATAAGGTTTAAATGATATAACACTTTACGTAATGAGTTGATTGAGGGTGCAGGTCTAGCCTAGGCTACCAAGCCTAACTTCCTTGCTATCACTAATCTATAAGATATATATCGTTTGATGAAAACAAATGAAACCAGGATTTGTTACACATACAAAATACAACTATTTGTACTCTGAATCGACTAATAGAAGCTATTTGTTACCGTTTGTTCACGCCGTCCTGAAATGCTCTCCCCTGGTGGGAGACGTGAAGTCAATTTCGTTTAAAAAACATCGTTTGATAAAACATCTCTAACGCTGCCTTTACATGTAAAAAAACTGAAAAATTGATGGCATGGACTAGATCCTACAAGCCTACACTTTCCTAAAGGTCTTAATGACCACTATCGGATCCAGAAAAATTTCATGGGGGCCACCAATTTTCATATATATATATATATATATATATATATATATATATATATATATATATATATATATATATATATATATATATATATATATATATATATATATATATATATATATATATATATATATATATATATATATATATATATATATATATATATATATATATATATATATATATATATATATATATATACATATATATATATATATATATATATATATATATATATATATATATATATATATATATATATATATATATATATATATATATATATATATATATATATATATATATATATATATATATATATATATATATATATATATATATATATATATATATACACATTACAGCTTTTACATATATATATATATATATATATATATATATATATATATATATATATATATATATATATTTATATATATTTTTTTATCAATTGTTTTTTTTCCCATTTTTATATTTCTTTATGTTATTACTATCTAAATCTTCAATATTATTATTTTATAATTTTTCATTGGGGGGCACATGCCCAGGTGCCCCCGGCCTGGATCCGCTAGTGGTTCCAGAGGTCCTTTATTCCTCACACCGTTGGACTGTGGAACAGCCTCCCTGAGGATGTCGTGCAATTGGAACTTCAGAAGTTCAAGTTAAGATGCACAATACATTACTACCACAAGGAAATTCTCCTTGTGTTTTAACATCTAACTTACATTTTTATCTATTTATTTATTTGTTAATTTATCTGTTTTCCTAATAACTGACCTCTCTTCCTTTATTTCCACTATCTTCTGTTACTTGTTTCAAATGAACAAAATATTCTTTGGAAGCTTAAATTTCAGGTCACTGGCCCTTGTGGGCTTGTTCCATATGAATAAGGTCCATCTTCTGAATAATAATAATAATAATAATAATAATAATAATAATAATAATAATAATAATAATAATAATAATAATAATAATAATACGAAGGATATGGAATATGCCAGTGGAAATTGTACCCATAATCATAGGAACACTAGGCACGATCCCAAGATCCCTGAGAAGGAATCTGGGAAAACTAGATGCCGAAATAGTTCCAGGACTCATGCAGAAGAGTGTGCTACTAGGAACAGCGCGCATAGTGAGAAAAGTGATGGACTCCTAAGGAGGCAGGATGCAACAAGGAACACCCCCCCACACTATAAAAACCACCCAGTCGAATAGAATGACTGGTTTTAGACCCCCAAGAAATAACAATAATAATAATTATGCAATTGCACGTACCCGTGTCCACCTTTCTGTAGGAACATTTCGTGAAGCGGGAACTGTCTGTCGGTGGAGATCCTTGCGAATGTCGTCTTCCAGGCGGGCATCGGCTGGGGATCCAGCAAGCTGCTCGAAAACTCCAGGATTGCGTTCCAGCTGTCTGTTGTCGGAAATAATCCAAATGAATTCAGAACGGAAATGTTCTGGACTGACTAATTTCTCAATTCTAGAAATGTTCTGGGATGACTAATTTCTCAATTCTGGAAATGTTCTGGACTGACTAATTTCTCAATTCTGGATTGACTATTTCTCAATTCTGGATTGACTAATTTCTCAATTCTGAAAATGTTTTGGATTAACTAAGTGCTCAATTCTGGAAATGTTCTGGATTGACTAATTTCTCAATTCTGGAAATGTTCTGGACTGACTAATTTCTCAATTCTAGAAATGTTCTGGGCTGACTAATTTCTCAATTCTGGAAATGTTCTGGACTGACTAATTTCTCAATTCTGGAAATGTTCTGCTCAATTCTGAAATGTTCTAGATTGACTAATTTCTCAATTCTGGAAATGTTCTGGACTGACTAATTTCTCAATTCTGGAAATGTTCTGGATTGACTAATTTCTCAATTCTGAAATGTTCTGGATTGACTAATTTCTAATTCTGGAAATGTTCTCTAATTTTCAATTCTGGAAATGTTCTGGATTGACTAATTTTCAATTCTGGAAATGTTCTGGATTAACTAAATGTCAATTCTGGAAATGTTCTGGACTGACTAATTTCTCAATTCTGAAATGTTCTGGATTGACTAATTTCTCAATTCTGGAAAATTGACTCATTTCTCAATTCTGGAAATGTTCTGGACTGACTAATTTCTCAATTCTGGAAATGTTCTGGATTGACTAATTTCTCAATTCTGGAAATGTTCTGGATTAACTAAATGCTCAATTCTGGAAATGTTCTGGACTGACTAATTTCTCAATTCTGGAAATGTTCTGGACTGACTAATTTCTCAATTCTGGAAATGTTCTGGACTGACTAATTTCTCAATTCTGGAAATGTTCTGGACTGACTAATTTCTCAGTTCTGGAAATGTTCTGAACTGACTAATTTCTCAGTTCTAAGCATCAAGCCTCAAAAGACATGAAAACAACGGCATTGTGAATTTCGTAATTCATTTTGCTATTTTATAATAAAAATTACAAATGTAATAAGGCACAGACAGTATGCAATATGTAATCATCACGAAATACAATTATTAAAAATAATACATTAAAAAAACAGACTGTATAAGATGTTCACATTAACAGATGACACATAACAGCTATTAGAAAAAATATAAAAAGTTCAAATTGAATTGAACTGAACTGAATATAGAATTTAGGCCAAAGGCCATGCACTGGGACCTATGAGGCCATTCAGTACTGAAACGTAAACTGACAGTAAAAGGTCTGAAAGGTGTAACAGGAGGAAAACCTCGAAGAAGTTGTACTAAGAACCAATTGTTAGGAGAGGCTTGAGGAAAACAAACGAAAGGGGTTGCAGCAAGGGGCCTAAGGCACGCCGCAAAGAACCTTGAGTAATGCCTACACTGTACCGCATGAGGTGCACTGACGGCACTAACCCGCCCGCCCCCACAGAGGTGAAAATACTAAAGAGAATCAAATAGAGAATGTGCTTACTTGTGGGCACCACAGAGGTGCTGCCATGAGCGAGCGCGCAGTGCCGACGGAATCCCTCTTCGACATCTGTCGCGGACTTTTTTGTATTTCTTGAGCATGTGGGTGTCCCAGCTGGTGAACATCTGCAGCCATTTCTTCTCCCTCTTCCTTATCACGTCCACAGGAACAGATTCTTCCCTGCGGGTGATTATAATAATAATAATAATAATAATAATAATAATAATAATAATAATATAATAATAATAATAATAATGGTGAAGAAATCTACACTGACAAAATTGTGGATTTCTTCACTATTTTAGCGATTCGATTGAGATTTTTTATAATAATAATAATAATAATAATAATAATAATAATAATAATAATAATAATAATAATAATAATAATAATAGTGAAGAAATCTACACTGACAAAATTGTTGATTTCTTCACTATTTTAGCGACTCGATTGAGATTTTTTATAACTATAATAATAATAATAATAATAATAATAATAATAATAATAATAATAATAATAATAATAATAATAATAATAATAATATAACAATAAAGAAATCTACACTGACAAAATTGTGGATTTCTTCACGATTATTTTTATGATCAAACAATAATGAGATAATTTTAATAATAATAATAATAATAATAATAATAATAATAATAATAATAATAATAATAATAAATAATAATAATAGTGAAGAAATCTACACTGACAAAATTGTGGATTTCTTCACTATTTTAGTGACTCAAACAATTATGAGATTTATAATAATAATAATAATAATAATAATAATAATAATAATAATAATAATAATAATAATAATAATAAGTGAAGAAATCACAATAATATCAGCGTATATCAACACTGACAAAATTGTGGATTTCTTCACCATTTTAACGACTCGCATGACTATAAGACTTTTTAATAATAATAATAATAATAATAATAATAATAATAATAATAATAATAATAATAATAATAATAATAATAATAATAAAAGTCAGTGGCAATGCCAGTGACGATAACAATGACAAAAACAATAATAATGACGATGAAGCAAAATAAATAACACCTATGAGAAAAATAATTCAAGTTCTACTTCAGCTAAATTTGGAAATCTGACTCACTTAGTTATGAATGAATGAATGTGGTTAAGACTACAGTTACTGTTTACAAGATTTAGATAGATGGTTTGAGCATGTACATTTCTATAAATTTGTCCCCAGAGAGAGAGAGAGAGAGAGAGAGAGAGAGAGAGAGAGAGAGAGAGAGAGAGAGAGAGAGAGAGAGAGAGAGAGAATTTGCATATGTATCCTGGTATGTATATGGAGAAAGATAATCTGTATACCTTTACCTTGGCACTAAGAGAGACAGAGAGAGAGAAATAATTTGTACACCTTTACCTTTGCACTGAGAGAGAGAGAGAGAGAGAGAGAGAGAGAGAGAGAGAGAGAGAGAGAGAGAGAGAGAGAGAGAGAGAATTTTTATGCCTTTACCCTGTCACTGAGAGTGTGGGAGAAATAGAATTTGTACAGCTTTACCCTTGCACTGAGAGAGAGAGAGAGAGAGAGAGAGAGAGAGAGAGAGAGAGAGAGAGAGAGAGAGAGAGAGAGAGAGAGAGAAAATTTCAATACCTTTACCCTGTCACTGAGAGTGTGGGAGAAATAGAAATTGTACACCTTTACCCTTGCACTGAGAGAGAGAGAGAGAGAGAGAGAGAGAGAGAGAGAGAGAGAGAGAGAGAGAGAGAGAGAGACCTTTTTGTCACTGTCAGAGAGAGAGAGAGAGAGTTTTAATACCTTTACCCTGTCACTGAGAGTGAGAGAGAGAGAGAGAGAGATAGAATTTGTACACCTTTACCCTCGCACTGAGAGAGAGAGAGAGAGAGAGAGAGAGAGAGAGAGAGAGAGAGAGAGAATTTTTATACCTTTACCCTGGCACTGAGAGTGATAGAGAGATAAAATCTGTACACCTTTACCCTTGCACAGAGAGAGAGAGAGAGAGAGAGAGAGAGAGAGAGAGAGAGAGAGAGAGAGAGAGAGAGAGA
>NC_089788.1:17349338-17381838 GCF_040412425.1 Macrobrachium rosenbergii | reverse complement strand
TATATATATACATACATAAATACATACACACACATACATATATGTATACAGAGAGAGATAGGGAGCGAGAGAGAGAAAGAGATTCACAAACATTAAACCACAAATATCATTTTATATCGAATTCACTCTATCATGGGAATAATTTAAACCTTAAGGGATACCTGATAAAGGCTTCTCCCCCAAACAAGGAATCAAAAGAGAAATGGAGAAATATAATGTGACATCGTCTCTACCGTACGCACTCCTGTCGAATACAGGTTCTGTACTTAGAATTGATATCAACCCATCTGAGATCTCTACCATGATAGTTGATTGTTAAATATATAACACCTGGCTAATTATGATATTGCAAATTTTGCGGCTTTATATTTGTGAGTATAAAAAAAATCACGCATCCATGTGACAAAAAAAATTAAAATATATGTATATATATAAAACATTATATATATATATATATATATATATATATATATATATATATATATATATATATATATATATATATATATATATATATATATATATATATATATACTATACTAATTGATATCAACCAACCCATGATAGTTGACTTTGCCCGGGAAAACTCTGAATGACAGTCTACATGTAGGGGGAGGGAAAAGGTAAAAAGGAAAGGGGGGGAGAGGGATAGGAGGGAATAGGGAAAGGGTAGGGGAGGGGGAGAGAATAGGGAAGGGGGAGAGAGGAGTGGGGAGGGCAGAAGAAGGGAAGTGGTATCGTATGTACTCCTGTCCAATACAGGTTCTGTACTTAGAATTGATATCAACCCATCTGAGATCTCTACCATGATAGTTGATTGTTAAATATATAACACCTGGCTAATTATGATATTGCAAATTTTCCAGCTTTATATTTGTGAGTATAAAAAAAATCACGCATCCATGTGACAAAAATTAAAACGTGTATATATATACACACACACATATATATATATATATATATATATATATATATATATATATATATATATATATATATATATATATATATATATATATATATATATATATATATATATATATATATATATATATATATATATAACCAATATATATATATATTTATATGGAAAACTCTGAATGACAAACTCTGAATGACAGTGTAGGGGAGGGAAAAGGTAAAAAGGAAAGGGGGGGAGAGGGATAGGAGGGAATAGGGAAAGGGTAGGGGAGGGGGAGAGAATAGGGAAGGGGGAGAGAGGAGTGGGGAGGGCAGAAGAAGGGAAGTGGTATCGTACGTACTCCTGTCCAATACAGGTTCTGTACTTAGAATTGATATCAACCCATCTGAGAGACCTCTACCATGATAGTTGATTGTTAAATATATAACACCTGGCTAATTATGATATTGCAAAATTTGCAGCTTTATGTTTGTGAGTATAAAAAAAATCATGCATCCATGTGACAAAAATTAAAATGTGTATATATACTTTACACACTCACACAAACACATTTTCCCATTTATATATATATATATATATATATATATATATATATATATATATATATATATATATATATATATATATATACTAGCTAACCAACCCGACGTTGCCCGGGAAAACTCTGAATGACAGTCTATGTGTAGGGGGAGGGAAAAGGGAAAAGGGAAAGGGGGGGAGAGGGAGAGGAGGGAATAGGGAAAGGGAAGGGAGGGGAGAGAATAGGGAAAGGGGAGAGAGGAGTGGGGAGGGTGGAAGAAGGGAAGTGGTTTGTGTTGACAGTCCAACTGACAGTTCTACTTTGAACTTACGTGGGTGAACTGACAGGTATTACTCTGGTGACTGTCCATTTTTATCCAGATATTACTGTGCTCTCTGTCTCTTTTACCCAGGTATTACTGTCATGACTGTCCCTTTAATCCAGAAATGACTGTGGTGACTGTCTCTTTTACCCAGATATTACTGTTCTGTCTGTCCCTTTTATTCAGGTATTACTATGGTGACTGACCATTGTATCCAGAAATTACTGTGGTGACTGTTCCTTTTATCCAGACAATACTGTGGTGACTATCCCTTTTATCTAGGTATTACTATAGTGACTGCACTGTCTCACACATTTAACCGTGTATAACTGTGCTGTCTGTCACCTTTAACCAGGTATTACTGTGCTGTCTGTCCCTTTTATCCAGGTATTACTGTGGTGACTGAAAAGTATTTTCAATAATGTATTCGATTGGTCTCGAGTACATGAACTGAGGTATTATAAACCCGTAGAGGTTATTTACCACATAAGTAACAATGGTAACTGGGTGGAAGGGGGATGAGGCAAGGAGGAGGGGGCGGGGATATGGGTTTGAAACCTACCCTATTATCTATTGGGTCAATTGATGCCCAATGATGCCAAATTTTGTCTAGACTTTTAAGTTCGGATTTCTGTAGCACTATTATCTACAATCAATTATATAATGATGCCAAATTTTGTCTAGATCGGTCAAGAAGTTCGGATTTCTGTAGCACACAAACATACAATCACTTATATGTGTGTTATATATATATATATATATATATATATATATATATATATATATATATATATATATATATATATGTGTATGTATATATATATATATATATATATATATATATATATATATATATATATATATAATATTATACAATATACATACACCATTATGGTAATAATCACTGAATTCAGTTTTAGAAATATGTTGATGTATTAGTAAGTATATAAATAAAAACCACAAAAACAGGGTGATTAATACAAAAATGTTAAAAATGTCTCTAATATTAACATTGCTAAATCTTGAAATTAAGATTGCATACTAGGTGATAATTCTTCTGCTAGTGTAAAAAATGAACAATAAATTATATCATTTAAACGCCCGAACTGCCCTTTGTGATTAAGATAAACGACCACATCAGCAACGCAAGAAGATTGTCACCTTAAAAATATCCCACGTAGGAGATTGGAGCAGCCTCGTCAGCTTCAGAAACGCCCTGGAGACTTGTTGGTGAAACGATTCGTAATGTCCTCCGAAACTTTTAAGAAGAGGAAAAGTGCTATTCTTCTCCTCTCTCTTTTTTTTCTCCTTCGTTCTTCTTCAGTTCTAGGAAGCCCTCGTGTGCGCCCTCCTTCAATTCAAGCAAGAAACTTCTTCCTCTGGAAGCACATTTTAAAAGCATCCGGACCAGAAGAATGTCTGATGATGACTTGACTTTGCTTGTCATCACTCTTTGCCTCCGGGCAGCAACACCGAGATTCCGAGAGAGCAGTTTCCTGGAAGAGCGCTTAGCAAGAAGACATGACAGTAAACAGCAATATGTGGAATGCTTGTTCGTTTAACTTCACCAATTCACGTTACAGTTTAATGTGTACTGGTGGCCAAATGAATCGTGAGTGGTCTTGCTAAGATCTAATTAATTCGTGAAATGTAACGAGTATTACTTGAAACTTACTAATATTTATCTAAAGAAAATATTAAAGGCAACAGTAATTAAAAAAGGTGAATTTCACTGCAGAGTCTGAAATCACCAGCACACTTCGTCTGACTACGAGAGTTCTTGTATTGATTTCAGCTTATTTCAAGGAATTTGTTTATGTATGCTTCACAGGCAAACGATAAGCGCCACGACCGGGGCATTTGATGAAAGGATCATAATCGGCCTGAGTCTGTTTCAAACGAGTTTCGTCTTTGATTAGGCAGAGGGGCAGAAAAAAAAGAAAAAAAAATTATGAGTCGAAACATTGAATTAAATGGCCGGACGTTGTCAAGTCTTTGAGATGATACTTGCAGATGCCATTTTAATGCATTGGAACCATCGCTTCTTTTGTATTTATTTCATGAACAACAAAGCTTACCATTCAAACTTTCTCATTTATAATTTTCTTTATTACATAAATAACAAACACTCTACTTCCTTTTAGTTTACCTGTGACAATTATTTAGAGACAAGGCTGAAATTGCCAAATTATTATTTTCCTTACAGAAAATGTATTTTCCCGGGAAACAACTTGACGCTAAAACTGTACGAAGAACAAGTGATATTTTCAAAACTTTAAAAAAGGAAATGTTTTTTATGACACGGACCCATTTTTCTCCGAGGTAGAAATACGGATTTTTGAGACACGAGAGTGAAGTGTGTCTTCATGAGTTTTCTTTTGATGCAGTGAGAGGAAAGGAAAGTTTTAAAATGCGAGACTTCATCGCAAAAATCAAGCCATGCCTTGATGACGCGAGTTCTTGTTTCTTGTAGTTCTCTGCTATTCCTCATTATCAGTTTGCACCGTACGAAGGCCGTGGCACTTAAAAATTATACAACCAAACGCAACGCGTCTACTACAAGTATTTAACACGATTACTCTCTCTCTCTCTCTCTCTCTCTCTCTCTCTCTCTCTCTCTCTCTCTCTCTCTTTAAGAATTGAGATTCTGCATACAAAAGAATTTCAGGAGCCGACGGAGCTTGACTCAAATGGAACAACTCGCGCTTGCAACAGTTGAAAACTTCAAAGGAAAATTTCTGAAAGATTTTTCCTTTAACCATGAAAAACAGTGTCAAATCGTTTTCGGTGTATATTCTAATAGCAATGCGCATCAACGAAAAGTCACGAAAGTTCGTTTCTCAATTACAGGTCTTTCCTTCAAGGGTAATTCTTATGAAATTTTGCCATCTCGAGAGTCAACCAATAAATATCCAAAACGATGATCAATATAATGACTATAAATCCAAAACGCCGATTCGTCCCATACGGGCTCGAGACGAGTGATTTCACGTTGTTGCATGCATTTTTTCAAGTCAAGTCGTACGCCACTTGGAGAGAAAGAATACGTTGTCCTGATCAATTACGTCATGTTTTGTAAGATGCGTTCAAAACGTTTTGCTGGGATGACGTAATTTTCCTTCTAGAAGCTTTCTCCATTGTATCATCGCACCCAAAACACTTTAGTGACGTCACTTCCTGCTTCTAGAACTTTTGTATCTCGCACCCAAAAATGCTTTAATGACATCATAATTGTTTCACTGTTACTGGAATCCTAAAATCTATTTCATTCTGATTTCTGAGACCAGTCGATTTGGTTCAATATATCTCTCTCTCTCTCTCATTCCTAATTAGGAAGAGATTACTTTTAACATAATTTTTTGTGGTCACATTTAACATTAACTTTTGAGATCTGAATTTAGCAAAGTTATTTAGTTCGTAACGGCGCCTGGTAAAGAAGTGTGTATTGTGTAACGCAGCTGCAGCAAGTGATTTACAGAGGTTTTCACAAGTTGTGTAAGGTAACGTGAAATTTTACTTATTGATACCATGGTATGATAAGTTAGAAGTTATGGTATGATAAGTTAGAAATTTTGAACAAGTGAAATCATTATTGATAAACCTTATGTGTATTTTTTGTGTTTTTTTCTATTTACAATCTCTTTATATTTTCACATTTGTTATGTTTGTGATGTAACATTTATTTTCATAGCATTGTAAATATTTCTTGGTAATTTAACATCGCATACTTAATTTAACATTGCATACTTAATTTAACATTGCATACTTGATTTCATTTATTGAGATTTTCTTTTTTAAATCTTGAGTAATTCTTGATAGCTTAAATTTTGCTTGATTAATTTAAATTCCTGATAAAAGTTTTTGTGAATTAGTTTTGTTTCATAATTTAATTCAAGAATTCATTGAGTTTGTGTTATTTTCAAATAATTATAAATTTTTCAGATTGTGAATTCTATTAATTGTGAATTCTAATTATAAACTTTGAATTTAAAAATAAATTTTTGTATTTAACATTTTTAGAAAAACAGTGTTTCATTTATTGATCACCAGTGAATAGAATTGATTGTGTGTGCATAAGGCAGAGTGATAAACATGTTTTGTTCTTTTAGTTTTGCTAAAGTGAGTTAAGACCAGGGAAACAGTTAGAGTTTTTTTGATGGAGTGATGCCCTTTTACTCTAGAAGATTTCTAGTTTAATTTTTTGATACCTCACACATATTCTGATGAACTTAGTTTGATTTTTCAAGTGACTGATAAATAAGTTTTTCTTAAGGGATCACTGTTACCTTTAGAGTACTCAGTCGTAACAATTAATGTTATGAGAGTTCAGGTATCTGGCTGAAGTGAGGTATATTTTTGAATCTTGAGATTAGTTGTGTAATAACCAGGTACTTGATACGCATCGTGACATAATATTGTTTGGTGCCCAGAGACCCGTGGAACAAAAACAAAATATCACTCTGGTTTATGGTTTATGCTGGTGGTGTTAGGATATATTTTGATAGGAGAGTGACCACATAGTTATTTTTTACTTTGTATTGTGAATTATTTAGTTGAGTAACTTAGAGAAAAATGGCTCTGTTCAATGTTCAGAGGTTTTTAGCAACTCCTTCCATCCAAGAGTTATCTGAATCCAACCTAACTAAGGCACAGTGGATTGCTTTAGCAGTAGCATGTGGGGGTAATGTGTCCAGTGGTATGATTAAGGCACAAATCAAATATATTGCAATCCAAGCATTGATGGACTCTGGTAAAGTAGATGAAGAGTTAGGAGAGGCACAAGAATTGTTGAATGCAGCTGAGGCAGAATTTACAGATAAACATGAGCAAAAGAAAGAGAAAAGTGATGCAGAAGCAGAACTAAGACGTATAGAAGCAGAAGAAAATTTGATTAAGCTGAGGATACAGGCTGAAAGAGAGAAAATGCAAGCAGAAAGAGAAAGAGAAGATAGAGAGAAAAGAGAAAGAAAGGAAAGAGAAGAAGAAAAAGCAGCAGAAGAAGAAAGAGAAAGAGCAAGAGAAGAAAGAGAAAGAGCAAAAGAGGAAAGAGAAAGAGCAAGAGAAGAAAGAGAAAGAGCAAGAGAAGAAAGAGAAAGAGCAAAGAAACAAGAAGATTATGAAAGAGAGATGAAATTGATAGAAGCCCGCTCCAAGTTACCTGTAACACTGTCTAACCCTACTCAAGGTAATTCAGACCCTGTATTTGATGTAGTAAGAGTGCAGAAATTAATTCCAAAATTTACAGAAGAAGCCCCAGATGAGTTTTTTGATCACTTTGAAAAAAGTGGCTTCAGGTATGGGATGGCCAGAAGATAAATGGTCGGTCTTGTTACAGAGTGTTCTCATTGGTAAAGGAAGAAGTGCCTATTTAGCCTTATCAGCTGATCAGTGTAAAAGAGTACAAGGTACTCAAACATAATGTGCTACAAGTTTACCAGATGACCCCTGAATATTATAATGAAAGATTCAGATTTTTGAGAAAGGATGACAAGATAACTTTCTTGGATTATGCCTACAAAGTAAGAAGATGTTTTAAACGATGGTTGAGGCTGCTAAAAGTTAAATCTATGGACGAACTTGAGGAGTTAGTAGTCCTAGAACAATATCTTAGAGGAATTCCTGAACACATAAGAGCCTATTTAAGAGAGAGAGAGGTTAAAAAACTTGACAAAGCTGCTACATTGAGCGAAGATTTTAATATAATTTCTAGCAAAAGAAATTATAATGTCAAGTACCAGAGCCAACAACGCACAGGTTTCAGATCTCATCCAAATTTCAGGAACATTACAACTGGAAATCCTTCTAGTGGCTATGCCAATACAAAGTCAGGTAACATCCCTCAGCAATTGAATGTTAAATCCTCATCATCCAGTCTGTTTTCAAGACAGATACAGAAGACTAATGTTGTCTGCTACAAGTGTGGAAGAGTAGGACACTACAGTCGAGATTGTTATCAGACACAACAGCAGACCAAACCAGTTGGTCAAGTGGTTAAAAGGTAACCAGGTGAAGCAAACTACGAAGAGCAGTGTGGGAACGACTGAGACTAAACAAGCAGAAGCAACCAGTGGAAATGTAACTTCAAGCAGTGAGTGGCTGAGCAGCTTGGAGGCTTTTAAGCCATATATCTATGAAGGTACCCTGACAACTCAAGGAGGAAGTGTGCAGGTACCAGTCAAGGTATTACGTGATACGGGAGTAACCATAGTGTGGTAGTTCGTGGTGCTCACCCACAGCTGGAGAAGAATCTCGCCGGAGATTCAGTTATTTTGAAGGGTATAGGAGGAGAAGAGGTAACTCCCTATATGCCGCTTGCATTTGTCCTGTGAATTGGTGACAGGAAATGTTGATTTTGCTGTAAAGGACTCACTAGCTGTTGAAGGTGTACATGTTTTGCTGGGTAATGAAGTTGGTGGTGTACCATTTGTTCCTTGTCCTATAGTGACAGACAAACCGTAGATTTAGAGAAGAAAAACCCCACCTGTTTCCAAGTTGTGTAACTACCAGGAGTATGAAGGAGAACTGTCTGCAAGTGAAGATACTGAGGATTTACCTGCACTAGAAGATTCAAGTGAAGGATCTTTAAGATTAGAAGAACTTTCCAGAAGAAGATACAAAGATTCAAGAAGAATTTTCCAGGAAAAGTGAAGTTTCCCTAGTGTTAGTAATGAAGAGATTTCCCAAGAAGAAGAGGATCCTAAAGAAGAGACTCCTAGTAGTCAAAGAGTTCCTGAAGATAAGTGAAACTACAGAGGCAGAGTTAGCAGATATGGAGAGTTCAGCCCTTGAAGGTGGTTGACAAGAGAGAAGCTAATGAAACTGCAGAAGAGGGATACAACGTTGGCTGATTTGTTCTTCAGAGTTGTTGATCAGAAGAGATGCAACAAACCTCTACCTGTTATTATCTAAAGGAAGGATTGCTAATGAGAACATCGACCTGCAGATATACCAGGAAATGCTGAATGGTGAATATCGTCAAATTTTGATTCCATATCCATTGAGGAAACAAGTTGCAGCAGTAGCGCACGAGTCTGGACATATGGGAATCAGGAAGACTGTTGAGAAGATTATGAAGTATTTTTTTCTGGCCTGGACTTCACAAGGACATTAGAATTTTGCAGAGTGTGTCACACATGCCAGATAGCTGGAAAACCGAATGAAACCATTCAGAAAGCACCCCTACATCCCATAGAAGTTAGAGGAGAACCCTTTAGCATTATAGATGTGGTTGGGCCACTTCTGAAAACAAAGAAAGAAATGAATATCTATTAAGGATCGGCAGACTTTTTTAACGACAGGTTGTTGATATATAGGGGTTTGTTAAAGGATATTGTGTGGAACTTCTGGGAAAAAATTTTTGTTCAGTGACCTTAGGTTTTGTGACGCCAGAGCATTTTTTCGGCAAAATGGCCATTTTTCAAAATGCATCTCCTCCTTTGCAGGGATGAGATTTGGGTATAAAACACACATGGACCTTTGATACAAAGCTGATTTTTGATTTTTCAATTATTTTTCGAGATATGAATTTTATTTTTTTAATGAAATTTTCGGAAAATTACAGAAAAAATTGCAAAAATCAGAAACTCCTCGGCTTTTAATTAATCCACCATGTTTCCTCATATTATATATGAAATTTCATTTAGATTGGTCAATACTAAAGGAGATACATTTTGAAGGTGAAAAACTTATGTTTTGAGAAACGGGCCTTCAAAGTTTTAGTTACATAAAAAAGTAAAAGTGACTTCAAAGACTGTGTTACAATTAATTCTATGGTTTTAATTTTTATTTTTAGGTATTAATTAATGCAAAATGATTATAAATAAGAATATTAATTGATTATTTATGTGCCTAAGACACATTCTTATAAATTTTGGGGTGATTACTCTAGGGTCAAACAAAGTTTTCTGATTCCAATTGAATACTGCTTTTTCCTCCATTGATCCACGTATTACTCTAGGGTATCATAGTTGCCTACACTTTTTGTTAGTGTCTCCTGAATCCATCCCTTGCAAATGGAAACAATTAGGGATTCGTGATTCAAGTAATTCATCAAGTCTTGCTTCACTTATTATGATCATTTTATTTTCAGGATCGTCTATAATATCAGCCTGAGCTACTGCTTTCTTTTTCTAAAATATCTTTGCCCTTTTGGTAGTGACGAACAAATAAAGAGGCGTTTAGGGGTGGATGTGGTTGGTCTCTGGTCAGCAGAGATCGCTGCCTGCGCCGTTTGATGGGCGACAGCTCTCTCTCTCTCTGGCTCCATTCCTCTATGGCACTAATTTCTTGAACTCTTTCTTCTACTTCTCGCCTGGACTTTCCACTTGGCTTTTCCGCATTCTAGAAGCATGAAGTGAACTCTTGGACCTTTTAGGCACGGCGAAAAACAAAAACATGCAGAAAATACAGAGTTCAGTCAAGGCTAGCGAGCATGAAAAACGTGTCCTTCTAGCTTGAAATTTATAGGCAAACAGTCGACATCATGGTATGAAAGTTGTCATGGCTAGGAATAACTAAAAAGGTGCCATAGGATATTATTGACATTATACATTTCATTTCAAAGGAAGTTTTCATAATATATATCGCAAAACTATACCAGACTAAATCATTTGCGCTACTGGTGTTTTATGGGTATATAGTTATTGTTACATTTTAGGCCATAACTAGAGAAATACGGCAAATTTTAGCATAATATTTCGTGGACACATTCTTGAACCCAAAGAATTTTTTCAGCAAATCGAATTTTTAAAGATTATTGGGTTTTTTCGATCCCTTAACATTAATGTGTCCAGTGACTAGGTATCCTGAGGCGATTCCTGTAAGAAGTATAAGTGCAAAGGTAATTGCTGAGAAGTTGGTGGAGTTTTTCTCCAAGTTTGGAATACCAGAAATTGTGCAAAGTGATAGAGGAACGAACTTTACTTCAAAATTATTCCAAGATGTGATGAACTTGTTAGGAGTAAAGCAACAGTTATCAACTGCTTATCATCCAGAGACTCAAGGAGCCTTGGAAAGGTTCCACCAGACATTGAAAAGTATGTTAACTAAGTATTGTAATGAATCAGGAAGAGAATGGGATGCTGGTTTACCTTTGATGTTATTTGAAGTTAGGAATGCTTATCAAGAAAGCATGGGATGTTCACCAAATGAAATGATTTTTGGTCGAGACATTAGAGGTCCATTGAAGATTCTTGCAGAGAATTGGGAAGAAAATCAAGAGGAAATCCAAGGAGAATATGTGAAGAACTTGAGGAAAAGATTAAGAGAAATTAGAAAATTCTCTTTAGAAAATCTGAAAATAAGTCA
Source organism: Macrobrachium rosenbergii (assembly GCF_040412425.1). NCBI lineage: Eukaryota > Metazoa > Arthropoda > Malacostraca > Decapoda > Palaemonidae > Macrobrachium > Macrobrachium rosenbergii. Next base: position 17,370,768 of record NC_089788.1, on the reverse strand, counting down.
AGAGAAAATGAAAAGAAAATATGATGCTAAGACTAAGCTAAGAAATTTTAATATTGGACAGCAAGTTCTAGTGTTCTTACCAGTGAAAAGATTTCCCCTTACCAATAAGTTTCAAGGTCCTTATAGGATAATAGAGAAGTTAAGTGATCGAACTTATGTGATTGAAACACCAGGAAGAAGGAAACGACAGAGGAAGATACATGTGAATCTTTTGAAACCTTACTTCTCAGAGACTAAAACTGAAACAGTGTCAATAACACAGACAACTTCATCTACAGAGGACGATGATGGACATGAACTGGTAGCTGAAAACAAGATGAACAATTCTTCAATATTAGAAAATTTGGAAGATAAACTAAAATATCTGAGTGTTGAGCAAAGTAGTGAATTAAGTGAAGTGATTCAAAGTTTCCTGAAATTTTTGCAGATGTACCTAGGCGTACCAATCTGACAAAGCATGAGATAAAGATCAGAGAAGATGGAAAACCTTTTAAAATGAGAGCGTATCGCTTATCACCTTTTCATCGAGATGTTTTGAAGAAAGAAGTTGAATATTTGTTGCAGCATGGATTAGCAGAACCCAGTTCAAGTCATTATAGTTCTCCTTGTGTGTTAGTGAAGAAACCAGATGGCTCATTTAGGATGTGTACTGATTATAGGAAACTGAATTCCATCAGTGTGGCTGACAATTATCCTTTGCCTCTTATTGATCAATTACTTGATAATATTGGGCAAGCCAAATTTGTTTCCAAGATAGACTTGTTGAAAGGATATTATCAAATTCCTTTAGATGAGAATGCTAAGTTGCTGTCAGCTTTCATTACTCCTTTTGGACTGTATCAATACACTGTTTTGCCGTTTGGTCTGATGAATGCACCTGCAACATTCCAGCGAGTGATGGATCAACTACTAGGATCAATAGAAGGAGTAGGTGTATACCTTGATGACATTGTGATTTATTCTAATACATGGGAAGAACATCTGAAGATATTAAGGAAAGTGTTTAAGAAACTTCGGGAAGCAGGACTAACAATCAACTTACAAAAACTGAGTTTGGAAAGGCAACGGTACAGTATCTAGGATTTGAAGTTGAAAAGGCCTTCTCGCTCCTATTGATGCTAATGTAGAAGGTATCCGTAAGGCTACCCCTCCTACTACAAGGAAACAGCTACAAAGATTTTTGGGCATGGCTGGATTTTATCGCCGATTCTGTCCAAATTTCTCAGCCGTAGTAGCTCCTTTAACTGACTTAACCAGTCCTAAAAGAAAGTTTGTTTGGACTCCAGAATGTCAAGAATCATTTGAGAAGGTTAAAGCCATATTAACTTCAAGACCAGTGCTTCAAGCTCCAGACTTCAATAAAAAGTTCGTGATACAAGTTGATGCATCCGACTGTGGAATTGGAGCTGTTCTACTTCAAGAAGATGACAACAAAATCTTCCATCCAGTATGTTTCATGTCTTCAAAGTTGAAAAAGCACCAGAAAACTTACTCAACAATCGAAAACGAAACATTAGCATTAATCACAGCATTGAAAAGTTTGAAGTGTATGTGAACCGACCTAGGAATGAAGAAATTTTAGTGTTGTCGGATCACAACCCAATCTCATTCATCAATAAGATGAAAAATAATAATATGAGACTGACCAGGTGGTCTTTATGCCTGCAACCGTATAATGTAAGTGTTAAACACATTTCAGGAAAAGATAATGTCATAGCAGATTATTTATCCCGTTGTGAATCGTAGGATTCAAACCCGGGATAAGTAATCTTCTCGGGGGAGGAATTTCAAGATGTTGCCTTGTAATACGTATATCCTCCTATAATTTTGACATATTTACGTTTTTCATGTGTTATGTTTAATGATAATGGTTGTTAAAGTGTCATATTTAGTTTGGCATCAGATCTCAAAAGAGCTAATGATTACTTGATAGCGTAATTTAGAATTGTTATTATAATTTTAATAGTAACGTAATTTAGAACGAATATCTTTCTTGGTAAAAGTGTAGTATGTGAACACGTGTGTGTGTCCACCAGGGCTTGTTTCATTTCAGTTGTCATCAGTTGAGATAAGAGGGAACGCTTTGTTTTGGGTTAGCGATGACAAGTTTGCAAAACAAACGCCGATTCATCCCATACGGGCTCGAGACGAGTGATTTCACGTTGTTGCATGTTCAAGTCACGTACGCCACTTGGAGAGAAAGAATACGTCTCCTGATCAATTACGTCATGTTTTGTAAGATGCGTTCAAAATTTTGCTGGGATGACGTAACTTTTCTTCTAGAAGCTTCTCCATTGTATCTCGCACCCAAAACGCTTTAGTGACGTCACTTCCTGCTTCTAGAACTTTTGTATCTCGCACCAAAATGCTTTAATGACATCACGTAATTGTTTCACTGTTACTGGAATCCTAAAATCTATTTCATTCTGATTTCTGAGACCAGTCGATTTGGTTCTATCTCTCTCTCTCTCTCTCATTCCTAATTAGGAAGAGATTACTTTTAACGTAATTTTTTGTGGTCACTTTTAACATCAACTTTTGAGATCTGAATTTAGCAAAGTTATTTAGTTCAGAACGGCGCCTGGTAAAGAAGTGTGTATTGTGTAACGCAGCTGCAGCACGTGATTTACAGAGGTTTTCACAAGTTGTGTAAGGTAACGTGAAATTTTACTTATTGATACCATGGTATGATAAATTAGGAAGCTGTGGTATGATAAGTTAGGAAATTTTGAACAAGTGAAATCATTATTGATAAACCTTATGTGTATTTTTGTGTTTTTTCTATTTACAATCTCTTTATATTTTCACATTTTTTATGTTTGTGATGTAACATTTATTTACATAGCATTGTAAATATTTCTTGGTAATTTAACATTGCATACTTAATTTAACATTGCATACTTAATTTAACATTGCATACTTAATTTAACATTGCATACTTAATTTAACATTGCATACTTAATTTAACATTGCATACTTGATTTCATTTATTGAGATTTTCTTTTTAAATCTTGAGTAATTCTTGATAGTTTAAATTTTGCTTGATTAATTTAAATTCCTGATAAAGTTTTTGTGAATTAGTTTTGTTTCATAATTTAATTCAAGAATTCATTGAGTTTTGTGTTCTTTTCAAATAATTATAAATTTTTCAGATTGTGAATTCTAATTAATTGTGAATTCTAATTATAAACTTTGAATTTAAAAATAAATTTTTGTATTTAACATTTTTAGAAAAACAGTGTTTCATTTATTGATCACTAGTGAATAGGATTGATTGTGTGTGCATAAGGCAGAGTGATAAACATGTTTTGTTGTTTTAGTTTTGCTAAAGTGAATTAAGACCAGGGAAACAGTTAGAGTTTTTTGATGGAGTGATGCCCTTTACTCTAGAAGGTTTCTAGTTTAATTTTTGATTTCACACATATTCTGATGAACTTAGTTTGATTTTTCAAGTGATTGATAAATAAGTTTTTTCTTAAGGGATCACTGTTACCTTTAGAGTACTCAGTCGTAACAATTAATGTTTTTCAGGTATTGATGAAGTGAGGTATATTTTTGAATCTTGAGATTAGTTTGTGTAATAACCACTTGATGCATCGTGACAATATATATATATATATATATATATATATATATATATATATATTATATATATATATATATATATATATATATATATATATATATATATATATATCATACATACAAATTCAATGCAAAATTCAATTTTCATCATTGCAATTTTAATCGACTTTAAATTGCACTACAGTATATATGTATAAGGGCTGAACCAAGTAAAATATTTTCTGAACTCCGTTAAGAGATCTTTTAACTGATTTCTTGATATTTTTACGAGAGTATTTTCCCTTTGTGTCAAATCTATGCGAATAACCACAAAAGTGTTATTACAGGTAAAGAAAATTCCTAAATTATCCTTTGCAGAATTATTAATGCTAATTATTTTACTTATTACAATCTTTCTTGGAATACCGGGGCTTTTCCAAATTGTTTCATAAATTTAGATTCGAAGAAGATATTACAGATTCATCATTAGCTATTAACAGTTACTCTTAGGAAAAACTAAAACCGGGTTTTCAAAGGTCTATTCATGCGAGGAGTAGATCAGTAAAATAATAAAGTACCCCATGTGTGATTTTTAATGTAACACACAAACAAATAATTATATGGACGTAAGCACAAACTGTCCACTGAAGTAAATAAATAAAGTAAATAAATACATTATACATATACAGTATATATATATATATATATATATATATATATATATATATATATATATATATATATATATATATATATATATATATATATATATATATATATACATATATATATATATATATATATATATATATATATATATATATATATATATATATATATATATATATATATAAACACATACACATACACACATATATATGTGTGCAAGTACATACATACGTATGAATATAGAATGTATGTATATATATATATATATATATATATATATATATATATATATATATATATATATATATATATATATATATATATATATATATATATATATATATATATATATATATATAAACACATATATACATACACACACATATACATAGTACATACATAGCTCTTCAATATGAATATGTATGTAGTATATATATATATATATATATATATATATATATATATATATATATATATATATATATATATATATATATATATATATATATATATATATATACATATTCATATGATTATCTTGAAATTATCTAAAAACACAAACCTTGTGTTTTACTTGAATTTTAGTGAAAAAATCCACCGCATATACAGAAATATATACTGTATGTACGAAGCAAATAAAATTGTACGAGTTCTCCCCTTCTCTAAAGATCTCTTCAGCTGAAGAGGACCTTTGAGATGGTCGAAAGCTTTTGTCTTTTTTTATTGTTTTCAGGCTACATTAATATAAAGCTGTCTTTTTTTTTTTACCGTGATCCTAGCAAAGAACAAAGATTTTGCTTTAATACCTGTATTTTATGAATAATTAAGCACAGATGCAAGATGAAGGTGTCACGCACACATTTATTTATATATATATATATATATATATATATATATATATATATATATATATATATATATATATATATATATATATATATATATAATTTATATATATATGTATATATACAGTATATATATTTATAATATATATATATATATATATATATATATATATATATATATGTATATATATATACATATATATATATATATATATATATATATATATATATATATATATATATATATATATATATATATATATATATATATATATATATACACATATATATACACACATATAAATATATATATATATATATATATATATATATATATATATATATATATATATATATATATATATATATATATATATATATATATATATATATATATATATATATATATATATAGGTATATATATGATTTAATGTGTGTTGTCTTGTCTCTTTCAGGATTATATACTGATTGTTGGTTCTATGCGCAAGCGAGTATAATTCGTATTTGCATTACTGTGAAGAAGCTCAAGGAGAAGGTTATTAAAATGGAATGGCTTTTTAAAATCTGCTCTTTTTCAAACGTAGGAATTTTCACCATTAGTAGCTCGGGTGATTCCGAAATGTCTGCTTTAGATCTAAATTAGCCAATGGCGTGAAAATTTACTAGAAATCTTAAGAAAGTTTCCAGTTACTGAACATTTTGTTCAATAACTGAAAAAAATAAAATAATTGGTACTAATATTTTTGTAAACGATAATTTAGGCGTCCCGGAAAATCACATTTTGTTCCGAATAAAACACTTCTAGTTGAAGGTCAGAAGTTACGGTGTTTTGATTACGTCTCTGTTTACCTTGAAAGGTTCCATTAACAGTTCAATCTTTAAAGGAAGGGGGCCACCATCAAAGAGGCGATAATCGAATTCAAATAAAATATATTTTCAACACTTTTTCTGCATCCCATTCAAAATGTTTTCTTTACCTGTCTTACTCTTTGCATCGTTCTATATTTTAGCTACTTATTTAGTCATTATTTTATTTTATTTGTTTTTCCGTAAGGGTCATTAACTAAGAAACCGGGTCATTTTCATTTTATCCTGGAATCAGTACAAATAAAAAGCATTAGCTAAAGGACGTTTCAGTACTGATGTAAAATCAACATAACGGACATTTAGCCTAAGGGAAATTTCAACTGGTTTTCGGCAGAGATGTATTCTGCGAGTGTGTGTGTTGCAATATAAAAATGTTGATAATGAACGTTTCTGAACACTTAAGAACCGTCTGAGCACAGTGCATTGAACACAGTGCATTGAAAGTCAATTTGTGTTATGTGTATTTAACAAATAATAAAAAATCAATTCAGGGGTTTAGCTGGACAGCAGTCTTGGGAGTTCCACACAGTGGCGGATGGGCAAGACGATGCCCTGCAGTGACATAGGAAGTGCTCTGCAACTTCAGCTCTCGAATTATGATTCTGTTGCGTTGCTAATTTCGTGGTTCAATCTACAAAATTGTCTGAGACCATGAAAAAATATTAGATAACAAGAAATTTAGAGGAAATAAAGTGGAAAGAGGTTCAGGCAAATGCCGGCCATTTACTTTCATTCAGACTTTCTACTCTAATGCACATCAACACGTTTGCCTGATTAGCTACGTAATTAACAGCTGAATATATTCACTTGCCTAATATCACTGCCACTGACCCACATCTAAGATAACCTATTTACTGTACATCCAAGGTCTAAAGAACCACTACAGACCTTGTTTACATAATATGATCCACTAGGACAGCGAAGAAAAAAGTTACCAGTGAGTTTAGGATTCAAATTATATTTCTGAAAAATTCCTTAACCAGGTTAAAACCTCGAGCTTATTTGTAAAAGATCATGCTGCTTGCTTGCAAAACACGGGATATCTAAGAAAATTTATGAAGAATGTAAAACATGATCAAGAGAAAATATAAACTTTATTTCACACGTTCATGTGAACATGTGTTATAGCAACTGAAAAACAGAAATATTATTGATATCAACATAAAACGACTGCACGCTGGGAAACTGTCCTTAGCCATATTCGGCCCTCAGCCAAGAAGAACGCCTTATCACGGAATGTTTACTTCACTGCCTCCAACACAATGTATTGGAATCTTTTTAAACAGGAATATGTTTAAATCACATTTCATTCCCCGTTAACTCCACAAGTTTACACCTTACTTAAGAGGTAGGGCGGACGATTACCTTTTCAATAAAAACATCGTCAATCAGTTCTCATATAATTAGCTGAGATTTGTTCTCACCGCCATAAATCGAATACATTCGCTTCTTCGTTCGAGACCGCGAGTTGAAGACGCTTAATCGTACCTTTGTTCACTCATGTGAATTATGGCTCCATAAACCTTCAACTTGGCAGCTCACTCACCGGAATTGAGTGTACTGGGCCCTTTATAGGGTCTGATCTTTCCCCTGCGAGATAACTTCACTATTCAAAGGGAAAATCCGTATCAGAAACACAGAAACTCGCTTTTCAATAAATATGAGGCATTTTCTCGTCTCTTCTATATGTGGACAGTCATTGTAGCTATTAACCCGCTTTGTTTGTGTTAGGTAAATATATATTTATTCTCTCTCTCTCCTCTTTCTCTCTCTTCTTTAAATTGCAATAAATTTTGTGAATACCCAACACCATAATTGCGAACAGCCATATTTCTTCCTCCGTTTAAGAATTTGTAATTCCGTGTTGAGTTTTGCCAACATACAACTTACATATAAAAATACTTACACACACATATAAAGTGAACGAAATGAAAGACATCTGGTACGGGGCAGTTAGAAAAAATGGTACCTCAGCTGAATGAGGATGCTAATACTCTGTGAGGCACGTGGGTCACTCTAGTCGATTTTTTTTTTTTTTTTTTGCTGGCAGCAAATACCCGCAACCGATATCGCTGAAGGTAATCATGATTGGCTCATGCTATTGGCCACGCACCAGGGGTTACAATGACATCGGTGGTGGAATATACTCCTTGGTACTAAATGTAGTATATACTGTTTAAATAGAATTCGGGGGAGAGGTCTCTCCCGGCGATGGTCTAAATCACTTTTACCATCGCTGGGGAAAAGTGAACTACTGCTCCGACTTACTTTTTCTAAAAGATGAAGATCCTGAGAATTAACTTGAAAACAAGTTTTTACGGAAAGACCTCCCCATATACAGAAATAAAATAAATAAATAGTTAAAAAAATGTAGAAAATAAAACGTCGGAAAAAGTTCTAAACAAAATGAACCAAGGAGTTGGTGAACGGTGCGAAATCAGCTAAATCTATTAATTCTTTTTTCAGCTGTAATTCAGTTGATTAAACACCTTGCTACTCCATGCCAGAGTTCTGCCGAAACTAACAGCAGCTTTGTCCGTTTGACAGATGTGAATAAAAGCCCGTATCACATGTTGGCAGCTATGCTCTGTTGAAGGCTAAAAACAACAGAAGTCCCAGTGCACCCAACTGAGGAGCACCAAATATGTAGGTCTGGGGCCTCCATGACTGGGAACAGGGTCACTTAAAAAAGCAGAGAATGAAATACAGCATGTAGCCTCCAACCTTAACTTATAAATCACATATAGAAAAGCCTGCGATAATTAATCAAGTTCGGGACAGAACTAGAATAGATATTATCTCCTTTTGTGCGGTGGCTTCATAAATGTTATCTTCCTCATTATTTCAACAAGGGCGTACGTACTTTAGATTCCTACGCTGTTTCAAAATGTACTACAGCTGCCATAAAAAACCCGCCTCTATGGTACTTTAATATAAGCTAGCAAGTTCCATCTTCATCAGGAAAAAAATTTCATAATATGAACTTTTGAAATAGAGGAATTTGATGACTAACTGAATATTCATGATTCTCTTTGACTGGTCTGGCGGTTTTTCACAGTCAGTTTTGTTGATGGGCATTGAAAAGATCTTTAATCGTAGAAAAGTGTCTTTACCGAGAATATGTTTTTCTATAGCTTCATTTATTTATTCGGGCCTTATCTGCTCCGCCTATACATTTTTCTCAGACCTTAATGAAGGCCCTATATTTGCTATGCGCGTGTTGGAGAAAGGTAAACATCGTATTTAGCATAATCCCCTACAGATTGCCAACGGTTCAATGATCACTTGGAAACAAGTTTGAAATCACAGAAAAGTAAATATCTTAGGAGGCCACTGACAGTTCAATGCTCCATCGGCAGCAAGTTGATTGATTTATTTTACAAGACTTTGAATGAATTATCACCGTATAAGAAATGATGGAAAATAAATACGACCCATGCTTTAATGTAAATATCTAGGTAAAATTTAACTACACTAAACAAATACACCGTATTCGTACTGTGAATGCATACTATCACTAAACATACGACTGTACTCCTCACCAGGAAAAGTGACCAGAATACGCATACAAGGCAAAATTCCTCCAAGTTTTAGAATGGAATTCATAAAGGTTCCGCAGTTTTACTTGAAGATGTCATCCCTATTGACCTTAAAAATAAGAGGTACTTCCACATATACATATTTTCAATCTTGAAGAACGTTAGAGGATTGGAAATCACATGGTCATATTCCCTAGAAATATGTAAACACTACGACCTTAATAATCTCTCAGCTTATTGCTTTACTAATATAAATTTCTTATTGGACACATTTTTCCTGAAACCGGAACCAGGTAATGGGGAACTAGGCGCTCTGAAGTTTCTGTTGAACTTACATTTTGTTGGTGTGTGTCCTATTCACATAAATACATATGTATAACGTAAATAATCAACAATGTTACCTGGAGTTTCATTCGACTTATGGTTATACGAACAGAAAATGGTTCAATATGGAATGAATGTGCACCTTTCTCTAAAAATCTGGATACTGCTTATGGGAAATTGAGGGAAAAAATGCATAATTTTCGCCCCTTTGTGAAGTTATTATATGGAAAATATAATTCCGGAATGGTTATTAAATCTATGCCCATGGATTTATTTGTGATCAAGGAGGACACGTCTGTAAAACATGCAAAAGTGACGAAATGTAATTTTAACATTTAAAACGTACACCGGTAATTGGCGGATGGTCATTACTGAGGAAGCCTCTTTAAACTGCTATTTTTGCCATTTTTCTATCATTATTACGAAACCGCAATTAGGTATATCGCAATTCTTGATAATTGCCTTTCACTATGAATCGCTGCATGTGAAATCCTCCAATTATAATATGAAAATACTCGTTTTTAAATAAGAACGGGAAATACTGGTGAATGAACTGTAACATCAAAGCCAAAGAAAAATTAAATTAAAAGTCATAATTTTCCATTACATGCAATTGCATTTCTAATTCCCTATAATATTTTATTCTTCTCATGAATACAGTCATTGAAATTCTATTTCCGTAATAATTTGAAAATGATTTTTTGAAAACTGGCTTACTCTTGCGCTCATACGTTTCAGAATGAATTTTGGCCTGGTTAGCAGAGAGCGCGTAGTGAGGGGAAGTGGCAGGTGTCTCGTGCACGCGGGGCAGGAGGGAACACACGCTTCATCTCAAACAACAAAACAAGGGACAAGAATTTCATATAATGAAGCTATAATATTCTAGTTAATCTGAGTCTATAGTACCAATTTAAATGATATTGTCGTCGGTTGTCAGTTCACTTTTTTTTTGTAGGGGAGTATGTGAATGCGTCTGTACGTATATGTGTGTGTGAATGTGAGCAAGAGGAATATATACCTGTTTATTATGAAGGCCTGCAGAGTTAAATAATAATAATAATAATAATAATAATAATAATAATAATAATAATAATAATAATACTTATTCAGATTCTCGGTCGCACTATGGATTTATTGGATACCACATTATTCAAAGATGTCGGGATTTCATGAGGGATTCTAAGGAATAAATATGACAGCCGGCACTTCAGTCTTCGTCATGTTTGTTTACCACGGGAAACCTTTCCAAAATACTAGAGGCATTTTTGCAAAAAAATTATAAAAAAAAAATAAATAATATATATATATATATATATATAAATATGTATATATATATATATATATATATATATATATATATATATATATATATATATATATATATATATATATATATATATATATATATATATATATATATATATATATATATATATATATATATATATATATATATATATATATATATATATATATATATATACATAATTATATAATTTATATTTCACTTTTATACATATCCGACGCCATAATGCCATACATATCCGACGCCATAATTATGCATCACATGATGCATCTTCTACATAATGCAGATTCTATGTGTTTTTCAATATCCTGGCTGCTATTCAAACCTGGTTGACATTTACTAAAAGCTCATGGATATACTTTTCTTGTGACATCAAATGGACACTAATAAAATGACAATTAGGTGCCTAGTTATGAAACTAATTACAAATTTACTTCTAGTCGGTCATATTCTCACATAAGACATTAAAGGTCCCTCAGTCTTTAACTAAAAAATCGAGTTTCACGAATAGCTCTGATTGCATCTCTCGAACATCAAAGCAACTTTAATTGCAAACGTCATGTGCCGAAAGTCTGACAAACCATTCACGCAATCTTTCCAGGTTCTCTCCTCCAAACTACTCTTGCTTTTTCATTCTATGAACGTGCCTCAGTGTACGCCTGTGCTTGTGACTGTTAAGAATGTGACAGGCATAATAAACGTGTTTTTATTCATTATTATTTTCCAAAATGTATGGCAGAAAAATTCATCTCATTAAGCAAAATAATACAATATTTTTATAAGCGGGTGATATCAAATATTGTCGATAAATAATGTAATTCATTATTTTCAGACTAATAATATATAAGGGCGGCTATGCCAGCGGATATAAATATCCATGAATAAATAAATGATTAAAAATGAAAAGCCAACGACCCCTTCTTCTAAAATCCTTCCTAACATAAGTAGTTAAAAGTCACTACTTGCCAGACATTAATTATCTTTCAAACGTTGAAAGTCGAGCAACTTTAGAGCAAAACAAAACTCATTCCAAAACTTCGAAACAGAACCAAACAAGAGCCATGACAAGTGGAACTGCTTAACGAGATTCCTGCGATAAATTTTACGATTTTCTTAGCACTGGATATGTCAGCTTCCAGGTTTTGTAAAATCACTTTTTAGTTTATAAATGCAAGCGAGAGTAATTTTTTTGCTTGGGTAACGCATGTACGAGCATTTTTTTGCTTGTGTCAGGATTATGCAGCAATTTCTCATGCATCGTTATCATTATCGTCGTCACCTTCATCATTAACATTCGTATCATTGATATTAAGCTTCATCATATTCTATGACAACTTTTCCATTATAGAATTACCCGTATTTTTCTGTTTCCTCTGATAAGATCTACCAGCTTGTTCGGACCGTGTCGTTTAACATAATTTGTCAAACTTTACTCACCTTTAAAGGTCACAAACTGTTTTATGCCAAAATGCCAGTTCTCGATGTGAAGAGACTTAACGCTCTTCATTTCTTGCACTAAACATTTTGAACTTTAGATAAAAAATAAGTGGATGTACAAATTCTGGAAAACTATGATAACTTTAAAACTTCAGCAGATTTTCCAGATATTCCTGATAGTTTCGGGATTATACTTCTTTTTAAGTACAGGGGATAAAACAAATGTGTGGTGAAATGAATTAAGAGAATCGTATCAAGTTTCACTTTTGTTTACGAAATTGGAAAAAAAGGAGGAAAATGAAATCAAATACATTTTCCAAGTTTGATTTCTATTGACATTCGAGACTGTTATGAATTACAGTAATGATTATATACGGAAACTGTAGTCATATATCGCATTACTTTTACTATTATTACAGGGAAATTTTCACGAAAAGATTTATATTAAACCTGCATGGTATTGGCCTTATTTATAACCAATCATTGTATATGGTCCATTAGCCTGATATCAATGGAAAAGCGCTTTCGTGAAATTCTCAAATTTGGCTACTCAGACATACAAACAAAAGTTTTCAAAAGAACTCGCCATTACCATTCGACTGCGAAACGATCTCAAAGATCCAAGAGATCGTGCTTGAAAAAACTTGTTATAATTGCGAGCTTTTTCATTGTCACGAGGGGCTAAAGTTAAACCAATAAAAACCTTCTCATGTAAGTCCTCTATGATATTTCCCTGACATTTTCGAAAACATCAAAATGGTTGCTGGTACGCAAGCATTAACTAAGATTCATATTTATACACGAACACAAACACACGTAATATATGTATATATATAAATTTATATATATATATATATATATATATATATATATATATATATATATATATATATATATATATATATATATATATATATATATATATATATATATATATATATATATATATATATATACATAAATACATACATACATACATACACACACACACACACACACACACACACACATATATATATATATATATATATATATACATATACTGTATATGTATGTATGTACGTACGTGTGTGTGCGTGCGTGCGCGCAGGTGCTCAAATACTCAAGAAATATGTGCTGTGATTTTAGCATAACCGAATACCAAAGAATACAACAAACAAAAGTTCAGTACATACATATATTTTATATATAATAATAATAATAATAATAATAATAATAATAATAATAATAATAATAATAATAATAATAAAACAAAGAAACTAAGAAATTGTTATAAAATAACAACCTCGGTGAATCTTTAAGTTTCCCAGATTTTTCGTGTCTACTAATATTTTCCTTCTAATTCATCTAAGTCTGCAATATATAAAGGCATCAACATTTCATATTGCTAAAACCATTTTTGTTTTCCATAATCCCTACTTTATGAAAACATATAAAAATTAGGTTATCATTATAAACTGCAAGATCGTAAGTAATTTATACAATCATTCAACAGCATTTTCTGTTGGACACGATGCCATTGCAGTAAATGGGTAATGAAAATAAGGTATTAGAAATACAAGAAGAATAACGTTTATTGTGCTGGAATATTCAGCAGCGTATGCAAAATGTTCCGGCATTCCGTACATCAAGCGTCCGCCATTTTTGTAGCACAGATAACACCTCCATTACAGCCCTGCATTATCCAAAGCTTCAATTATGACAAGGGAAGCGCTATTGGCATATCCAACACTGATGAATATTTCACTTTCTATGTGTGCGCAACGCTGAGAGAGAGAGAGAGAGAGAGAGAGAGAGAGAGAGAGAGAGAGAGAGAGAGAGAGAGAGAGAGAGAGAGAGAGAGAATGCAAGCAGAATTGTTCTAGTATATCTTGGTAAAAGAATACGTCACTGAGTTCATATCAACGTGTATCTCTCTTGATAGCGGAAAGGTAAAGGTCTCCTGCTTGTCAATGTATCCAAAGCAATGGCCCAGGTTCAAATCCAAGCCAGGGCATACATGCTTATCAATTATAATTTCCCTTAGGTGTACATAGTCCCCCTAGGTAGAGTGACTGGATATATATAATATATATATATATATATATATATATATATATATATATATATATATATATATATATATATATATATATATATATATATATATATATATATATATATTATTATGATTAGCAAGAATTCGCTAGCAAATTGCCTCCCCTCCCCCCCTCCTTTGTTGTTGTTGGTTGTTCTGTTGTGTTTCATTTACTGCCAGCCGGCCGATCGATAGACCATCTGTCTATCGACTTAAAAACAGGGGTTTAAAAGATTAAAGGCGCTCCCATTTTTGATAAAGATCTTTCCTTCGAGGCAAAAGTAATCTGGCTTGGGTGTTTCTCCTACAGGCCAAATCCTCCCCTGCGGGCAGCAGGTGCAATGAGTCAAAGCATCTGTGTTGGACGCACCCCTGGCCCCATAGGAGGGGATAAAAAGCAGAAACCCACGAGGTCGACACACACACGCGGGCTGGAAGATATGGAGTGAACTTGTGAAGACGTCCCCAACACCTGGCCCCATCGATGCCCTTGCATCCTAACCACGTGGCCCTTTCCAAAGTATACTTTTCCTCGTGCCCTTTCGACCGTATTCCTTGAGCCCACATGCCATTGCTTGGAGTTTCGAGGAGTCCCCATCGCCTTGCGGCCTTGCCCCTTTACGGAAGCCCTTGCATCTCACCACGAGGAAGAAACTCGCCCTCGGAAATCGCAAGTCATCCACGCACCGCCTTCTACGCGCCCTCGGAAAATCTGCTAAGGTAAAGTGCCCTGGAAGAGCCCCATTTCAGTCACGCTTTTGTCTCGTAATATTTTCTTAAAGAGAAAGCCAGAAATCTCCCTTGTCTAATGTCCGTGCGCCTCTTGCATCGGCAGTATTAATTCTTTATTACTCCTTTGGCACCCTCAGTGCAGCTTCGAATTCATTATTCTTTTGTCTATTTTCATTACTGGCGTATAATGTGCATATCTCTCATTTCAGAGGGACCCTTCGTGGAAGCTTCTCGAACTGTGGCTGGAATTCCCCAGTTTCATTCAATCTACTGAGTTCCTCTTTCCCGTACTAATGTCATTTTATGTAAATACACTACTTTAAATGTGCCCACGTGTTTTACGTAATATTTCCCTCAGTAACCAGAGCCCTACGCTCATATGAAATTCTCCTTTGTTTTCCTCTTTTTTTACGTTTTCCCGTACCCACGAAGTCAGAATCACAAGGCTAAATTACCTTAAATTGTTGCTACCTGTCTCACAGAGCATATTTCAAACTAAAACCACGGAAAAACGTAAAAATGGCGACCTGGCCATAGATCTCGTTTTGCAGTTGCAGTTCCCCTAGTGTTGCTTTATTGCATTTGCAACTTGCCAGATCAGCTATTAGCAAAGCTAAGCTGGGTACGAGACAATTACGAACCTTTTGTGTAAAACCAGCACACAGATCCAGAAAATTCCACGTAAGTAATGTGTTAATCTTAGCAAAACCTTTTTTACAATCGTGACTGTTCCTAGGAATTAGAAATAGGGACGCATGTAATCACTGAGAGAAAAGAACCGCCGTATTAGATTCGTTAATGCATGCCTTTCAGGATAGGTAGTTAGGAAATAACCAGTGCTAACCATCCTTGCTTCGAGGAATAGTGCGAAATTCCTCTGTGTTAAAATCTTTGCCATATCTTTTGCTTCGAGGAATAGTGCGAAAATTCCTGTGTTAAAATCTTTGCCATATCCTTGCTTCGAGGAATAGTGCGAAATAAATTCCTCTGTGATAACTTTTACTTCGCATTTTCGAATTAGCGAACTGTTATTTAGGCGCGAATAAAATTCCCACGTGGGACACGACGAAGTCAGCTTGCATTGCTGAAAATTCTCTCAGTGTAGTTAGAATTCGAGTTAGGTGTTAGGAAAGCGAAAATTTAAACTCCGCTTATAGGGAAAATTACTAGGCAGTTGTACTGTTATCCTCTCAGACGACTGGGAAATTCTCGGAATCCCAGATGGTATATAAATATACGGGTTCATTCACCCAGAATCTAAAAATACCTCCGGTGTTGGCCAAACGACCTGCAACCCCACCCCCCCGCCCATGCCCGCGTGTGTAGCATTTTTTTTTTTCTCCCCATTCATTTCCCAGCAAACATTTTTCTTTGGGTTTCCCGTTAGTAATTTCTAAGTCCTAAGGGACGAATCGTAATTCAAGTCCTAAGTGACTCCTAAAATTCTACGTCGCACGTGACGAGAATTCCTCCAAATTCCACAAATTCCAAGTCCTAAGTGACTCCTAAAATTCTACGTTGCACGTGGCGAGAATTCCTCCAAATTCCACAAATTTCAAGTCCTCAGAGACTCCTAAAATTCTACGTCGTACGTGGCGAGAATTTCTCCAAATTCCAGTCCTTAGAGACTCCTAAAATTCTACGTCGCATGTGGCGAGAATTTCTCCAAATTCCAGTCCTCAGAGACTCCTAAAATTCTACGTCGTACGTGGCGAGAATTTCTCCAAATTCCAGTCCTTAGAGACTCCAAAAATTCTACGTCGCACGTGGCGAGAATTCTCCAAACTCCAGTCCTCAGAGACTCTAAAATTCTACGTCGCAAAGAATTTCTCAAATTCCAGTCCTCAGAGACTCATACAAAAATTCTCGTCTCACGTGGCGAGAATTTCTCATTCCTCGGGAACCCAAAATTAAGTCCTTTTGAGACATTATATAGTGTAGTTCACACACATCTAAGCCCTTACGGGACTGATCATTCTAGTTCGTTAGAACAACTCCTTAACTTCACGCTACAGCCGGCCAAGTCCGAGCGTGACAAAATCCAACTACGTCTTCCGAGACGCATATTAGAATTCGTTCGCCAAGAACAACCACGTCTTTCCAAGACACATCCAATTTTAACAAAAAGTCTCCTCAGACTTACTAATCAACTGTCTTATTCAGACAGATCCATTCTCCTGCAGTCTGAACAAAATTGAGTGTTTCAGATTCCTGCAATTGAGTCTTTTCAGATAACCTGAGTCTTTTCAGACATATCATATAACCATTATTTCAAGATGGCTAATACCAAAGCCCAACAAAACGAGGATTTCAAATTCTACATGTCCGCTGGGAAGGACATGGGACTATCGGGCAAGATCTGAGAGCATGGGTTCAGAGAGAGATGAGTGGACGATGCCAAGAAGGCGGAGAGAGCAAGAGAACGTGAGAAGAGAGAGAGGCAAGAATTGCCCAAGAGCAAAAGTGCTCAAGGAAGGAAAGAGACCGTGGAGAAGAGAGAGAGAACGCGCCCATGAGCTCCAGGTGCTAGAACGACAGCACGCCACCCCCGCCCCTGCCGCGGGAATGAGTGCCCTCAGCCAAGCTCACTCGTTCATGCCAAAATGGACGGAGTCCGAGCCTGAAGTATGGCTTGAAAGGGCCGAACAAGTCCTGGAGTGCTGCGATCTCTCCCCCGCGGAACTCTCCCTTGTTCTCACTAAATTCCTGGGCGGAAAGGCCCTCGTTGCCTACCACGCCCTTCCAGCAGACGATCGGGAAACTGGGAAGCCGTACGCCAAGCAGTTACGAAGGCGTACGAGATTACCCCCGAGCGGTGGAGGAGACGTTGGAGAGAGCAGCCCAGAGAAGCAGGCCAGACTTGGTCCGATTGGGCGTACCATTCGGAGCGGGCGTTGACAAAATGGCTCGATTCCGAAGGAGCCACTAACACCGCCGAGGTACTCGAGCGGTTTAAATTCGAGCATTTCCTGCGCTACGCCCCTCCTGCCCTCGCCACCCATATAGTGGAAAAAGCCCCAGCAACACTCACCGAGTGTTGCCGAATAGCAGATATGTGGGAAACTCACCACCCTCAAGAAGGATCCATGGGGCGGAAGATAAATCCCCCGTCCCTCCTCGGAGGTTCAAATTCCCACAAAAATGGGAACTCGGGCAAGCCCCGAACAGTGCCGGAACAAGAAACCGGCTCCTCTCTCTCCCGGAAAACCGACAAATAACTCGCCTGCGCCCTCCACAGGGGCAGCGCGGAAAGACTTTAGCCAGACCTTTTGCACGGCGTGCAAGGTTTATGGCCATTCTCCCGCATGGGCAAAATGCCCACGCAATAATAAATCAACTACTCCCACCGTCGCCTTGGCCGTCACAGATCCCCAGTCATTAGGCCCTCCCGCCGAAGGGCCTGTATACGTGGCCCCCTCCACGAGGTAGCCAGCCCGCGCGCCGAGTCACTGCATTCGAGGACTCGGGCGCACAAATCTCCCTCATCCGAAGGGACAGAGTTCCCCCCTACGGAGCTATCGTCAATAGACGAAAACTCGTCACGATCGAGGGAATAAATCAATTTAAAATGATACTCCCTACGGTCCAATTGAGAGTCACAAGACCTCACCAATCCAAAATTTGCAATCTTGCAGTAGCAAGCCATCTCCCCGGAGGCTATGACGTCATCCTGGGACAGGACTTTCAGTCCCCACCGAAATCACGACAATCTAGGGGTCCCATTCCCCGAATCATTCCTTGGGCGCGAGTAATCCTCCCCGCTTCTCCCTCAGTCAAGACTGGCGCCCCTGGGTACCAGGAGGACGTGCAGTCCCCACCAGTGCCACCTGAGTACGATGTACAGTGGCCCCCTCGATCGGTTCCCGATCCATTCCAGTGCCCGGCCCTGCCTCAGTGCCAGTGCCAGGGCCCCAATCAAATCTCCCTTCAGGAGATGCCAAATTCCTGCCGGTGCCACTTGCATGCCCCGAGCAGGGCCAAGCTTCGTCCGTCCTGACCGACGAGCCCAAGAAACCTCTGATAGCGCCTGCCTCTGCCCTAGTGCCAGCGCCAGAGCGCTACGCCGATCTCCATTCACGGGATCCAACTCAGGACCCCCTCTCTTCCCCGGCCTGGCACCGCTACCAGCGTCGGTCAGAGACGGTTCCTCCCGACCACCGCGGAAGCTCACCTGCAGGTGCGGCCTCGCAACCCGTGCCTGAGCTGGTCAACGTTACCTGCGAGCCGCTCACGCCACCCCCGACCGCCTCCTCTCTGCCTCAGCCCGTCGCCGACGCAATTGCATGTCAGGATTCTGCCATATCTCACTTGGCCGATGAACTACAAGAGCCGCGACGGATCATGGTAGAACCCGCACGGAACACTCCTGCGTCAGCTGTCGCATCAGCAGGCCCAGGTGGTACTCCGTGCCGCCCTCCGGTCGCGGGCCCTCCGCTTCCCCGGCCGAGGACGACTGTCCCATTAAGAAAGACTCGAGGCGAAATTACCACGGGCGTGGGATATTCCAGGTAATTTACAAAGAGCTCTAGAGCTCCCATGGCACCTGTGCCCACCATTTCATTTTTCGAAGGTCTTGGCACCCCTAATCCAGAAGGGGATGTCAGACCCTCCTCTATCTTCCTCCGTTCCTCAGGAACGTCTATCTCTTATCATCTTCTATTAATCTTCCCTTAAATTATCCCCACAAGAGGCAATTAAATACGGGATACCATTCCCCACACAATGTATAAATCATTAAGAATAACAGAGTGAGAAGTGGCACGCCCTTGCGCCCATACCTTGGCACCGGGCGTGCGTGTCAGCCCCTCCTGAAGGAGTCGCGCCCTTGGGTGCACTTTCTCGCCCTGGGACTGAAAGGATAGTCCGGGCCGTAATTTATAGGCAAAAGGACAATAAATTCCCGCCTAACACAATAAAACCCTCCTCTTTTCCCTTAGCTCTTCTGCCAATATCATTTACTTTCTTTTAGTCATTTATTTATCTTTAATTTTAATGAATCATGAGTCATAAACTCTTGCCCTTGTGATTTAAATGCCCCTTTTGTAAGCTCTGAGGGACGTGTCCCGCCTTTCATATGCGGTCAAGTTTTCATTCGTAACGTCTTGGTAATTTTCCTTTTGTTATTATTATCCCTTTTCCCCCTTCCATTCCTTCCAAGATCGCTGTTTGTCCTACCCCACATCTTTTGTCTGCTCGCCCCGTCATAACATTGAGTAGGCAGTGGACGCATAAAATTAGCGTAGTTTAAGGTTAGCGAATTAAAACCTCGCGAATACTCTCGCCCGCATACGGCTGTCAAAATCCGTGTGGGGCCGGCTGAGTTAAAAAGTACGTTAAAACGAAGATAAATTATCAATGCGAATATGTATAGTCATTACAGTATCGCGTAAAGGGGATGTCATTTACAAAAATAAACGCTGTTTTCATTTACACAGCCTCTTCAAGGCAGATTGTACTAACCGCATGCATTTTATCTAAAATTAAGTAACCGTGTATTTTAATTCTTGAACAATAACCATTTCTTTTCATTTGTTGGCCATAGCCTCATATACGTGGTCCTATAATCTTAATTAATTCACAATTGTTCGAGTCACATTATAAAGTTACCAGTGGGTAACCAAATCTAAAGTAATTATTCTTTTGCAAGTGTTTAAATCACTTTGCGTTCTGTTAACGAAAATTGTCCCAATGTGTTATTAAAAGTAATGTCACAGCTTCATAAAACCCTTAGTAGTAAAGTTCATTGCAAGGCAGAATGTAGAGTAACGTAAAGCATTTGCCGCTCATTCTTGAATATCGATGTACACACCGAAGGAGGTATGTACATCATCTTGTATGGGGAGGTATTATGATTAGCAAGAATTCGCTAGCAAATTGCCTCCCCCCCCCTCCTTTGTTGTTGTTGGTTGTTGTTGTGTGTTTCATTTACTGCCAGCCGGCTGATCGATAGACCATCTGTCTATCGACTTAAAAACAGGGGTTTAAAAGATTAAAGGCGCTCCCATTTTTGATAAAGATCTTTCCTTCGAGGCAAAAGTAATCTGGCTTGGGTGTTTCTCCTACAGGCCA
>NC_089788.1:17294338-17346838 GCF_040412425.1 Macrobrachium rosenbergii | reverse complement strand
TACCGTATTTTCAGTTAATTTTCCTTTTGACCTTGTGTGCTATCAAATATAACTATTTTTATATCCACGTGTTTCACGCACTTCCCCTAGTGAAGAGCCCTCCGCTCCGTGTACTTCTTTTTTTTGTTTGTGTTTTATATGTCCTGGGTATCTTACAAGGCCATTTTCGAGTAAAGTAATAATTGTGGAGTCATAAGATCCACCTGCACCAGGAAACATATAAAAATGGCGACCTGACCAGTGATTCTCGTAATGATTGCATCCCCCCTCTTCCCCTTTGTTGTTTGTGTTGCAATTTGTGAAATCAGCAATTAGCTCAGCTAAGCTGGATACGAGACAGATTACGAACCTTTGAAAAGCCAGCGCAACAGGCCAAGGAAATTCTGCGTAAGTAAACTGTGTTTATTTAGCGTAGGACGCTTTAGAAAACGTGACTAGTCCTAGGAATTTTTTTTTATAGTAGGGCGCATGTCCGAGGAAAACGAGAGAGAGAATCGCCGAAAACTTAGCTTTGGAAGCCTTTGCACGCGGCTTGCATGCCATTCAATTAGGTTATATAGGTGATAAATCATTAAAGGAATAGTGCGCATATTCCTCCTGTAGAAACGAGTGATTTCAAAACCGAATCATTAGATATAGGCGCGAGACCTCGACGTCAACCACGTGTTCGAAAGTCAGATTAGCATTGCTGACTCATTTCCTCTCTCTCTCTCTCGTTTTAGAAATAGGAGCGAAAGCGTATATTATACGCCCAGGACGAAAAGGGTCAACAACCATTGTCTGTTCCTCAGTTCGGGAAGTCCCGGGTGTTTACGGGTGTTTACGTCGTTCATTCATTTGGCGCAGACGGCCTTGACCGTCCATTCCGTGGCCCAGTTAGGAAAACATTTGTTTGTTTGATTTGCTTCGCTCTACCAAATTGTTTTGCATTATTGGGGGTCTGACATTATATGTTCTGTATTGTTCTGTTTTTTTGTGTGTGTTTGTTTTGTGCTGTTACTACGGCTGCGTGTGTTGCCTATCTGTTGTGATTGTGGGATGGCCCCCCCACCTAATTGCCCTTGAGAATAACACTTCTCCCATAAGTCAGTAAAACTAGCGCCCTCGCTGATCAGACGTCGTCTGTGCGGAAATTCCCGGGCGCCTATATATTCTATTCTTGTCCCCAATAAACCCGTGTCGTCGGTCCGTTGGTGAGACCAATTCATTTTCCATTCAGTCCCCAAGTAAGCCCGTTTGTCGTTACCTTGGGAGACCAATCATTGCCAATCCATCGTCCCCAATCAGCCCGCTTCGTCGGTAAATCGGGAGACCAATCATTGCTAATCCTCGTCCCCAATCAGCCAGCTTCGTCGGTAATTCGGGAGACCTAAATATATATCCCAATCTAGTCCCCAAGTAAGCCCGTTTGTCGTTACCTTGGGAGACCAATCATTGCCCATCCATCGTCCCCAATCAGCCCGCTTCGTCGGTAAATCGGGAGACCAATCATTGCTAATCCTCGTCCCCAATCAGCCCGCTTCGTCGGTAAATCGGGAGACCAGTCATTGCTAATTTATCGTCCCCAATCAGCCCGTTTTGTCGGTAAATCGGGAGACCAAACATTGCTAAATTCATTGTCCCCAATCAGCCGGCTTTGTCGGTAAATCGGGAGACCAATCATTGCTAAATTCATCGTCCCTAATCAGCCCGCCCGCTTCGTCGGTAAATCAGCCCGCTTCATTGGAGACCAATCATCATGCTAAATTCATCGTCCCCAATCAGCCCCCGGTAAATCAGACCCATTGCTAATTCATCGTCCCCAATCAGCCCGCTCGTCGGTAAATCGGGAGACCAATCATCGCTAATTCATCGTCCCCAATCAGCCCGCTTCGTCGGTAAATAGGAGACCAATCATTGCTAATTCATCGTCCCCAATCAGCCCGCTTCGTCGGTAAATCGGGAGACCAATCATTGCTAATTCATCGTCCCCAATCAGCCCGCTTCGTCGGTAAATCGGGAGACCAATCATTGCTAACTCATCGTCCCCAATCAGCCCGCTTCGTCGGTAAATCGGGAGACCAATCATTGCTAACTCATCGTCCCCAATCAGCCCGCTTCGTCGGTAAATCGGGAGACCAATCATTGCTAATTCATCGTCCCCAATCAGCCCGCTTCGTCGGTAAATCGGGAGACCAATCATTGCTAATTCATCGTCCCCAATCAGCCCGCTTCGTCGGTAAATCGGGAGACCAATCATTGCTAATTTATCGTCCCCAATCAGCCCGTTTTGTCGGTAAATCGGGAGACCAATCATTGCTAAATTCATCGTCCCCAATCAGCCCGCTTCGTCGGTAAATCGGGAGACCAATCATTGCTAAATTCATCGTCCCCAATCAGCCCGCTTCGTCGGTAAATCGGGAGACCAATCATTGCTAAATTCATCGTCCCCAATCAGCCCGCTTCGTCGGTAAATCGGGAGACCAATCATTGCTAAATTCATCGTCCCCAATCAGCCCGCTTCGTCGGTAAATCAGGAGACCAATCATTCGCTAATTCATCGTCCCCAATCAGCCCGCTCCGTCGGTAAATCGAGACCAATCATCGCTAATTCATCGTCCCCAATCAGCCCGCTTCGTCGGTAAATAGGGAGACCAATCATTGCTAAATTCATCGTCCCCAATCAGCCCGCTTCGTCGGTAAATCGGGAGACCAATCATTGCTAAATTCATCGTCCCCAATCAGCCCGCTTCGTCGGTAAACCGGGAGACCAATCATTGCTAATTCATCGTCCCCAATCAACCCAGCCCGGTAAATCGGGAGACCAATCATTGCTAACTCATCGTCCCCAATCAGCCCGCTTCGTCGGTAAATAGGGAGACCAATCATTGCTAATTCATCGTCCCCAATCAATCGGTAAAGAGACCAATCATTGCTAACTCATCGTCCCCAATCAGCCCGCTTCGTCGGTAAATCGGGAGACCAAATCATCGTCCCTAATCAGCCCGCTTTGTCGTAAATCGGGAGACCAATCATTGCTAAAATCATCGTCCCCAATCAGCCCGCTTGTCGGTAAATCGGGAGACCAATCATTGCTAAATTCATCGTCCCCAATCAGTTCTTCGTCGGTAAATCATCGTCACCCTAGACCAATCATTACTAAATTCATCGTCCCCAATCAGCCCGCTTCGTCGGTAAATCGGGTGCTAAATTCATCGTCCCCAATCAGCCCGCTTTCGGTAAATCTGGGAGACCAATCATTTAAACTATCGTCCCCAATCGCTTCGTCGTCCATCTCCCCAATCAGCCCTGCAAAATGTCGACACGGTCCCAATCAGAGCTTTGAGGATTTCAAGTTCTTCATGTCCTCAGCCCGCTTCGTCGGAAGGAGAACAATCGCTAACTCATCGTCCCCAATTTCCGGGAGAACTAAGAGACTGGGTCCCCAACAGGAGAGGATGGACGCCAGTAAACAGAGCAGAAATCGACAGGCTCAGGAGAGACAATTCATCGTCCCCAATCAGCCCGCTCTGTCGGTAAATCGGGAGAAAGACAGGCTCAGCTCTGGGAAATTAAGAGAGCGTCCTCTCCCGCCTGCAAAAGACACGGTCTCAGCAGAGCGAGGCAAGTTCTTCATGTCCTCAGGAAGGAACCGGGAGAGAACTAAGAGACTGGGTACAGGAGAGGATGGACGCATACAGGCAGAAAGACAGGCTCAGGAGAGACAAGTAGAAGCAGAAAGACAGGCTCAGGAGAGACGAGAAGAAGAGGCAGGAAGGAGGCAGAGAGCCAGGAGGAGAAAGCAGAGAGACAGGAACGGGAGGCAGAAAGACAAGCCCAGGAGAAACGAGAAGAAGCCGAGAGGGAAGAAAGGGACAAGCAGCGTGCCCATGAACTCGCAATGCTGCAACAGAGTGGCCCTTCGCCTCCACCTGCCCCCCAGGGAATGAGTGCCTTCAGCCAGGCTATCGCCTGCATGCCAAAGTGGACGGAGGCCGAGCCCGAGGTGTGGCTCGACAGCGCCGAGACAGTGTTAAAGGCCTGCCCCCTGAGTGCCGCCGAACTCTCCCTGGTGTTGGGCAAGTTCCTTGGAGGGAAGGCCCTGATTGCCTACAGGGCCCTCCCGCCGGAGGAGCAGGAAAATTGGGAGGTCGTACGCCAGACTATTGCCAAGGCGTACGAGATAACCCCTGAACGCTGGAGGAGGCGCTGGCGTGGGCTAGTGAAGGAGGCCAATCAAACCTGGGCAGACTGGGCCTACAAGTCCGAGCGTGCCCGTGCCAAATGGTTCGAGTCCGTGGGGGTTACGACCCTCAACGATGCCATCGAACAAATACAAATAGAGAACTTCCTACTCTACACCCCGCCGGCCCTCGCCACGCACATCGCCGAGAAGGAGCCCCCCACCTTAGCTGATTGCTGCCGAATAGCGGATCTATGGGACACCCATCACCCCAGGAGAGCTCGCTGCAGTGCAAAATTACGCCACCCGCCTACCTATCGGGTGCCCCTCCGCTGAAGAATGGGCAATCACAGAAGCCCGTTGTGTGCGGGTTCTGTAAAAAGATCGGGCATGCCAAGGAGCAATGCCGCAGTAAACCACCCGCGTCTCTCTCTCCCGGACAGCCCCTAATAAGTCGCCTGCGCCTCTGCCGGGGCAGTGTGAAGAGATTTCAGCCAAACCTTTTGCACGGCGTGCAAGGTTTATGGCCACTCTTCCTCATGGGCAAAATGCCCTAGAAATAATAAGGCAGGAACTCCCGCCGTCGCCCTGGCAGTAACGAATCCCGAGTCCTTAGGCCCTCCTGCCGAGGGTCCCATCTATGTGGCACCTCCTCGAGGTAAATACTCAGCACGCCAGGTCAAGGCATTTGACGACTCTGGCGCGCAAATTTCCCTCATAAGGAGGGACAAAGTTCCCTATGGAGCTATAATTGACTGGACGCAAGCTCGTCACCATTGAGGGCATTAACAATTTTAAAATGATCCTCCCTACGGTCCAACTGAGGGTCACGACCCCACAGAGCCAGGACCTTCGTCTCGCCGTAGCGAAACACATTCCAGGAGGCTATGACGTCCTCCTGGGCCAAGACTTTACGTCCCATTTCAAGCCACCACCATTCCGGGGTCCCCATTCCCCAATAAATCATCCAAATCTGAGTCCAGTGCCCGGCACGGCATCCGTGCCAGTGCCGAGGCCTCAGCCAGATCTCCCTTCAGGAGAATCTCGGCCTTCAGCTCCTCTGCCAGTGCCCCTTCGGCGCACTGAGCAGTGCCAGTCTCCGTCCGTCCAGACAGACGAGACCACCACCACATCGCCACCAGCGCCAGTGCCAATGTCAGTGCCTGAGCTGGTCACCCCTGCAAGCAAGTCGACCCCCGCCCCCTCGGCCGTCCTCTCTCTCGCCCGCCGCCGCAGATTCTTCCGCGAGTCATGATTCTGCCCCGCCTTCCTGGGCCGATGAACTCTGCGATCTGCGCCGGTTAATGTCCGAGATGGCGAACAAAATTCCTGGGTCAGTTGTCGCAGCAGCTGACCCAGATGGCACCCCTTGCCTGCCCTTTGGCCTCGGGCCCCTCGATTCCCCGGCCAAGGACAACGGTCCAAGGAGGAGAGGTTCGCGGCGGAGTTACCACGGGTGTGGGCGATCGCAGGTAGTCCACAAGGAGCCCTGAGCTCTTCTGGCCCCTGTGCAAACTTGGCATATGGCCCCCTTCTTCATCTTTGAACGTCTTGGCACCTTTCATCCAGGAGAGGATGCCAAGGCCTTCCGCTATCTTCTTCCTTTCCTTTGGAATTTCTATCCCTCATCCTTCTCTATCGATCTTTCCTTCACACTTTCCCTTACTTACCACTGCAAGCGGCAGTTAACATATGGGATATCATCCCCTTTTGAAATGCATAAATCATTTTATTTTGAAGCAGTAAGAGAGACAGAGTGGGAAGTGGCACGCCCTTACGCCCGTCCTTTGGCACAAGGCAGGCGTGTCAACTCTTCCTGAAGGGGTCGCGCCCTTTGGGTTTCTTTCCCCGCCCTTGGGCTGAGAGTTAGCTCTGACCGTCGTCTGTTGGCGACGGAAGTTAGATAAAGAAGTAAATCATAAATACCTCACTCTGTTATCCTTTATTTTCTACGTATATTATTTACTTTTGCATTTAATCTTTTCTTTTTTTTTAACGAATCTTGAGTCACAAGACTCCTGCCCTTACGAATTTTAACGTTGCCTTTTTAATCACCGTGGTGCGGCCCGCCCTTTAGTATGAAGTAATATCCTTCGTTTGTTGTTCTGTGTAGTTTCCTTTTTTTTTTTTTATTTTTTTTTTTTTTTGAGTTATCCCTGTGGAGAATATTATCCTTGTCCATTTCCCCCTTCATTTGTTTATCCTCCCATTCATAAGTCGAGTAGTCTATTTATAGCTTACACCCGAGTTGTAAGCTGCAGACGTAAAAATTTAGCGTCATTTAAGTTGGCGAATTAAAACCCGCGAATAATCTCTTTGCCTCACAGCTGTCAAGTTCTTGTCCCTTCAGATTAGTGTTCGTGGAAATATTAGTTATGCTCGTCGAGCTTATGAACAATTGGAGGTCGATTGAAAAGAAGAATTGAATTTTTATTATTACAATTTTGGTAAAGGGGATATTATTTAAAACCTACAGTGTATTGTCACGAATGCCGCCTCTTCAAGGCACAACTAATAGCATGCATGTAATTCCAGGATAGCATTAAGAAATCAGTGGGTTTACATTTGTTTCCTTTTAAATTCTGCCTTGTATGTTTTTTATTTTGTTGTTGTTATTTTGAAATTTTGAAGTGTTCTTTGTTTATTTTCTTTGAGCGCCTTATTACCCCAGTAAAGTAAATCGAATAAAGAATGGGGAGAAACAGTACTTAGGAAGTATTTGAGCAATGATTAATTTGCAAGCAAGTTTACCCTTTTATTGTATATTCTAAATTGCACTCTGCTCCTAAAGTAAACCTTCAGTTTGTTATTGATTAGTGTGGCATCAGAGTTTTACAAATAAAGTAAAGTAAAGGTTGTAGCAAAGTAAAAGATAGAATAAAGTCGAACGTTTTCTTCGCTCATTTTTGCTTTTGTCAATATTCACACCCGTTTATAGGTGTGAATATTATCTTGCCAGGAGCTGTAAAGAGTAGCGCCAAAATCCGCTATGAAACTGTTCTCCTTTCCTGCTTTGGGTTGGTTTGAACCTTTGAAGGTCCGGGGAAATAGGGGCTCAGAAAATATAATAGTTGGGGACAGTAATCTGGCTTTGCACTGTTTTCTTTGGTACAGGGAAAAGAAAATCGTTTTCTATGATATCCGGGTCAGCGTGCGACCTGGGTCAGGACATCGCCCCCCTACCCCTGTCCAGAAGCAATAAAAGGTCAGGGCCAGGACAGCTCTCCTCTCACACGCGGTCGCTAGTTTAAGCCGAGCAGTCCAGCCTCTGCAGGCCGTTGCCCTGCCCTCATCTCTTCCGCTCGCCGCCACGTGGATCCCATCGCCGCCCTTTGTGCCCCGTGTTCCATTCCACGTGGCCTTAGAAGACTGCAAGGGGGATTGCAAGTCTCCCAAACGCGAGCTGACATTAAACAGCGGCCTTTTCATCATCCCAAGGGCGCCCTTTTCCGCCCCAATCTACGATTGAAGAAATACTTTGGAGAGGAGGCTACCATTTGTCCACGCTCCCACACGTGTTTCTCGGCAGAAGACGTCGTCATCCCTGCGCCCTACAAATGTGGTAATGTACCCAAAACGAGTTGCTAGTCACGATTAGCCAGGCCCTTAGCCCAAGTTTTGCATTTATTAATCTCTGGGCCTGAATAACAAGAGGAATTGTGTTTCCCTGATAGAAATTCCTTGGTTCAAGCCAGGCCCACGTGTAGGTCACAGCTTCTTTCCTCTGACGTAAACAAGCCAGCCCTAGGAGAGCTGTTAACGCCTCAGTGGGGGAGTCCTAAGGCGCCTTCAGTGCACCCCCGGGAGTAATTCAATCACCCAAATTCCAGCATTAGATTAGATGTAACGTGGGTCCAAATATCGTTTCAGAAAGACGCCTGTAGCAGAATTATCCTTGGTCCGTGTTCCTGGCATTCCCCCAGCCCCCCCTTCGGAAGGACTTCTACGGCAGTAATTTACCGTGTTTTCAGTTAATTTTCCTTTTGACCTTGTGTGCTATCAAATATAACTATTTTTATATCCACGTGTTTCACCACTTCCCTAGTGAAAGGGCCTCCGCTCCGTGTACTTCTTTTTTTTGTTTGTGTTTTATATGTCCTGGGTATCTTACAAGGCCATTTTCGAGTAAAGTAATAATTGTGGAGTCATAAGATCCACCTGCACCAGAAACATATAAATATATAAAAAAAAAAAAAAAAAAAAATAAATATATATATATATATATATATATATATATATATATGTGTATATGTGTGTGTGTGTGTGTGTGTGTGTGTGTGCGTGTGTGTGTGAAATTAACTTTTGTTCTGTTTTTCATTGAAAGGAAGCCATTCATACATTTTAATGACAGATTTAAAAAAAACTTCAATAATGTTAATGAACGATACCCAGTTATGAAACTTGCTAGAAAAAAGTACTGAATTTATCTCTGCTTGAACACCCAAAGTTGATACACTGAATATGGTTTTTGGATTTACAATTATGATTCACGATTATAACTTCAGAGATCAGGTTTCTGACGTTGATAAAGTCAGTTAAATACAATTATTATTATTATTATTATTATTATTATTATTATTATTATTATTATTATTATTATTATTATTATTATTATTATTACTATATCGAAGAAGTCAGATGGTTATGGATACACAAGGGAGAACAAAGAGGAAAGTAGGAATTAGTATACATCTAGTAAAGAAAGACAGATTTAAATTATGCATCAATAGTAGCCAATAATGATATATGAATCATGAATAATGAAAATCAAATAAAGTTAGTACAGTTCACAATGAAACCTACCAATAAATTACCAATAAAAGCTACAAATATCAAAATAAAAAATAAGGAGAGTGTCTTTAAGTGCACCTTTAAGTAAATAAACTAAGTCACAAGACTGAAAGAACAAAAGCAGAGTCAATGGTACAGACCAACGCCTAAGAACAATGGGACACTACCTTGCTTTCATGGCTGTTCAGGAAACCTCTTTTGGTTCTGGCTGAGGTCATGCCTGCACTGATTTTCTGATCTAGATCTTAATATGCTGGGGAGGATCATAACTACTACTTGTTAAAAGTTGCTGGCGATGGTCCTCCGCGACCTTTTAAAGTATGAGAGTCGGTATTTTCTTTAAGTTTGCTGCTGTTTTTGCTGATTAAGAGACTTCGACTGGATCTGTCAGCTTTCTGTATTATTATCATCAGGTGTGCAGCTAGGCTGCATCAGTGTTGCATCCTTTACGTTTCTCTAAATTCGGATTTAATCATTGACCCTCTGTCAGGTGTTATTGCATCCTTGTGAAGACTTCCGTACTTTTAGGCCCTGAACTAAATTCCGTTGCATGGAAATCACTGAGACTGGCTGATGAACGTAATTATATACCCTGGATTAATTTACAATGCGCAATTTATAGAGAAACAGTAGGCGCGAGAACTGTAGTCATGATAAATTTCGCCAGATTTCTTGCCCAAAGATTTCATGCATATTGACGACTACTTCGTCTACTTATTGGATGAAAATATTTCATTCCATATCCAGACTCCTGTTAGCAGTTGAATAATCTGTTATTGGTATTATAAAGCCTCTTCATGAGAACAGTTTTTGTCGTTATCATTTTGTTTCTCTTGTTATCCTTCAACCGTTCCTCCTCAAAATTTGAAGTCTTATTCTATTGCGAGGAAGCTTTCGGAATTACTAAAATAAGTGTAGGCCTAGCTAGGTTTGCTGAGTCAAACCAGGTGCAGAATTTACTCCAAAATTTTTCTTCGCGTATTTAATGCACAGTAGAAGATTAAATAGTATATATACACACCTATGCGCAAAAATAAAAACAAACTCATATACATTTATATATATATATATATATATTATATATATATATATATATACACATATATATATATGTGTGTGTGTGTGTGTGTGTGTGTGTGTGTGTGTGTGTGTGTGTGCGTGTGTGCACGCGCGAGCGCGCGTCAATTACCGAATGATGTCTATTAAGTTTTTCATTCTCAGTACTGAGGAGTTTGTGCGAGTTCAGCGGAAACATTCGAATATGAATGGTGTTTATTGTTTGCAATAAAGGTCTACTCAGTTGGTTTACCGTCTCCAGAGGTCCACATCAGGCCTCTTCCCTCTTTTAATATTCAACCACACAGTCAAACGGCTGTGGTGGAATAGAGCCGACTTCGTCTAAACCAGCCACCAACCGGACCGGGAAAGGCCGGAATGCAGTCAGTATGCATCTATGATTAATTGATGTGGAATCAGTAGTTGAGTTCATGGAATAAATTTTGGCAAAGACAATGATTTGAATTGTCAAAATAATTTTAACATGAAAAAGAAAATAATGTTCAATAAAAAGTTATATTTCATGGTTCAATTAAAACATTGAAGGTTTCAGTTTTGTAGATTGCATCGACAGCACTCAAATTAATGAGAGAAATTCGTATAAGGTATAATGAAATCTAGTGAACTAACTAATGCTGGCAACGACATAAATATCACTGAAAAAATTAACAGGTTTTAATTTTAATGGTTAAAAAGATAATTACTTTAAAAGGGGATATCACCCTATAAAAAATTTCTTGTATTTCAACTAACATATAATACAGAAACTATGTGTTGTCTCAAACAACTTTTTCATTAAAATAAAGCAACGAGAGCTAACAATTTAATTGCAGCGTTCGCTCAAGAAAGCAGTGGGATAAAAAGGAATTGCTTTAAAAAGAGGTTTGTGCTGTGAAGCTGAAAGGATTTTGAACTAATAAATCTCATACTCAGTTCAATACTCCTTCAAGCTGCATAACCGTTTTTAACAGTATTTCTAGAAAACTATAAGCTGTATAGTGGATATTGAGTAATGCGAACTAACACGGAGACACGTTCACACACACATATATATATATATATATATATATATATATATATATATATATATATATATATATATATATATATATATATATATATATATATATATATATATATATATATATATATATATATATATATATATATATATATATATATATATATATATATATATATATATATATATATATATATATATATATATATATATATATATATATATATATATATATATATATATATATATATATATATATATATATATATATAGGGGCATATATATATGCATGACCATTGCTACCATATTTTCCTTAAATATTTTATCTGTAGAAGTGTGAAAATTCATGCTGACTTATTTTGGATGCTTATTTCTTTTATTTTACAATTGTTTAGTTACTTGCACGTAGAACCAATTACCCTATCTTTCATTTTACAGCTTTCTAAACAATGCCGCCTAATTTCTTCGTAAACTGTAAATTACTTCGTGTTTTCTTATTCTTTGCCTTCACACCATTTTGCATTGTTTTCCACTATCTCTGACTTTTCACATAGTGCCTTGTACCTAATCGCATTGTATGTCATGCCAAAACTGCCTTCCATCTGTGACCATCTACCCTTGATCCCCTTCAACTCCAGTAAGCGATTTAAAGACCTTCAGCCAATGTAGTTAAAGAGATCCATTTTCTCTGAGGACTTGATCACCAGCGGAGGCAACCAGCGATTGTTGTCTTAACATTGATCACGCTAATAAAAATTAAGGGTCACGATAGGACAACCGTTGACTTCTACATGTCCAAAATATCTTAAAAGCAAGGACGTTATTAGAAGTGGCCCTCTCATTACAATGAAAATTTTTCTGATGAAATTTAGTGCCACCTTCATTCTTCTAGTATTGCTGTTTCATCTTCAATAAGACTGAGTTACCTGAATTACTGTGCCTGCCTTCACAGGACTTTCAAGAAATCAGTACTGTCTATTTCAAGCAAGAAGTCAGTATAGTTTAGTTCAAACAATGCCAGTGCCTGTTTGAGCTTGCAGCACGCCAGACTCCCATTTTCCTATGAGTTGTAAATTGAAGGTTCCATGATACATGAGAAATCCAGAGGCTGATGAGGTGCCTGTGTGAAGGGTCATTCAGAGTGAAGTGAACTGAAAGTCGGATAAAAGAACAGACTCAGAGCTCTAGTGCTGCACCTGAAGTTGTATACCTCCCAGCCAACATTTTCTATGGAAAACAAAAATCTCCTGATCGACAACAATTGTCTCAAAATTTTTGTCAAATTTTGTTGTACGTACATTTTTCTCTTTGTTTTGATTTAACACAATTTCTTGAGTGCATGGATATGCATTAGTGTTTCTAAATAAGTTATCAAAATTACATATATATATTCCTGTTCTCTTAACAAAACACATTCCTCAAACTGTTTTTGTGTAAAGAAAGATAACAACATATCGTGTTCTTCTAATGCAAAATGTTTGATTGTTCCCTTTTGAATGATGGGTTGGTTATAAACCAACATGGGAAATGGATACAGTGTGATTAACGTGTTTGTGATCGTAGTATTGAAAGGTACAATCAATATAATTTTATCAAAAAGTCTCTGACACTTATTAAATTGTAATACATGAATACATCTTCTACAAGAGGTTGTTAGTGTTTTTCCATGATACAAAACTTAATTACATCTTCAAGTTCTTTAGGAGTAATTAGTGTTGGGCTCAAAATACAAATGAAGAAACTTTTTATCACCCTTCTTCAAAATTGATTTAATGTCTCTTTGAATGCATTCACTGTTTTATCATTATTTTTCCATGTCTTTCAACAATGTTTCATTTTGTTTCATTTATGATATTTTCACTACATACATTATATTTATGATATTTTCAGTACATACATTATACTTATGACATTTTATTTATATATATATATATTTTTTTTTTTTTCCCTGGAATATACCTGAGTTCTGGGGCAAATTCTAATACACTAATGAACCATCTATTGAACTTCATGTTGTTGGTAAAGGCTCTCTTTTTAAATAAGTCACAAATAGGTTTGTGATCAGTAAGCACATTAACCTTATGACCTAGGAGTATGTGTCTAAATTTCTTTAAACCCCAATATAAAGCTAAACACTCTCTTTCTGTGGTACTGTAGTTTCTTTCTGCTGGATTTAAAACTCCACTAGCATAGTATACTGCCCTCATTCTAGTTTTTGCCTTTTGTAACAATACAGCTCCTAGTCCTGTACTTGAGGCATCACAAGCTAAGTAGAAGTCTTGAAAAATCTGGATAAACTAAAACAGGGTTCCTGGTCATTTTGCTCTTTAGTGTTTGGAAGGCTGTTTCTTGTTCATCCTTCCATTCATAATTAATGTCCTTCTTTGTAAGTTCGGTTAAAGGCTTGGCTATAGTAGCAAAGCCCTTTATAAAAGGTCTGTAATAACCTACCATACCTAGGAACCTTCTTAATGCTTTCAAATTAGTGGGAGCTGGGCAATCAACTATTGCCTTTATTTTACCTGCTTGCATGCGCAGTCCATCTTCACTAATTACATGACCCAAGTATTCTAAGGATTTCATCCGAAATTGACATTTCTTTCATTTTATTTTTAGTCCTGCAATTCTTAATCTCTCTAGGACCATTTCTAATGTTCTGGGGTGATTTTCTAAGTCTTTGCTATGTCCCGTAGAATTTGTAGCATTAATCTGACAAAATGTCAATGGGGCTGATGTTAGTCCAAATGGCATTACTTCAAATTGTAAATGTTCTTCATGTGTGCTGAAGGCTGTGAATGCTTTCGGTTCTTCATCTAGACTCTAGAGGTACTTGCCAATATCACACTAAGCAAATCTAAGGATGAAAATATTTTGGCCCCTCCTAATTCAGCTAACATGTCATGGATTACTGGCATCAGCATTCTATCTTGAACTGTGTTGGAATTTAATTTCCTGTAATCTATTACAAGTCTCCAACTACCATCTTTCTTTGGAACAAGTAACAATGGGGAATTATATTGAGATTAAAAAGGAATTACTACTCCATCTTCTTTCATTTCCTCTATCAACTTGTCAACTATGGGCCTCTGGCTTATTGGTAATCTGTAATTAGGAATAAAAAATGGCTTGGCTCCATCATCTAACAAAATTCTATGTTGTAGAACATTGTTCTTCCTAGTTTATCTCCTTCTATAGCTATCACATTTCTGTATTTCTCCAACACCTGAATTAACTTGTGTCTATTTTCTGGAAAATCTGTTTTGTTTACTTCTGAATTTATTTGAGAGTTTTGGCCTGTTATAGAGAAAAATGCTTTTTCTTCTATTGTTAGCAAAGGATTGTTAATAGGGATTCCTATGCAAAAGACAATGCCTGCGTATAGTGTTAGTCTGTTATCTGAATAATTTTGGACATAAACTTCGCAGTTCATGTGGACAAGTGAATTATCCATTCTGACAAAACCTGGCAACTCTTCATTCAAAAATAGAACATCTTTACCCTTTACATCCTCTTTTGATCTCAAATATATCTTTGTTAAACATTTTGAATACAAAGTTAGTACCCTGTTGAGTACAAATTGTACTTTATTATCATCAGCTGTGCTAAATTTCTGTATCTCCAGTGGTATATTCTGTTACTTATATTATTTATGTCTGATTTATTTATTTTATCTAAGAGCAATACTTCATTTAGTATTTTTCCTTCACAATTCATTACTACATTGCTGCAATCATAAGTATAGGCGCCTTGATTTTCGTTAGATTCAGTGTTTTGGTGATCACCATTATTCTTATCTGAGTAATTTTTGATATTGGAGTATATATCATCTATATGTGTATTGTTGAGATGTGCACTTCTCAACAATTATGTATTCTGGGATCGTGGGAATTCCTCTTTTCTATCTTTTTTTCATTTTATCTTGCTTGTTCTGGTTACTTACCTGTCTTTCCTGTGCGTTCATCTTGCATGTCGAAACTGTCTCGGACAAATTGACCAGATTTGGGTGAAACTTTTCTTCGTTAAGTGTACAACATACGCTTTTCTGATTATCTTGTTTCAGGCTAATCTTGCCTTCACTACAATCTAATATCAATCCACATCTCCTCACTGACTTAATGAGAACAATACTTGTGCGAGAAAAAAATATGTCATCTAAAACTAGGAAACTTTCAATAAATTTATGTGACAATATCTCAATTTCTAGGTTCACATTCCTTAGACTTTTAATCTGTTTCCGTGATACTCCTTCTATTACTCTACTTTGACTCTGAATCCGAGTTTCTGCAATGCGTAAATTTCTAGTTAAAGTTATTTCATCAATTGTATTTACAGTACTACCTGAATCAATGAGTACTGTACAGGTCTTTCCATTTATTGGAATTTTTACTATAGGCAGATCCTTTCTGTTGATTCTTTTCTCTTTGATGGAAAATATTACTTCTTTGCTAGGTACATAGGAATATGCGGATGAACCTTCATTTTCCATTGTAACTATTTCTTCTTTTTCTCTTTCATCTCCTTGAAGTGATTCCCTTTCTTTTCTCTGTAGAGGGGTTAATTGTCACTGGTTAGATGCTTTATTTATTTTCGGACGACTGTTACTTATCTCTACAGTTTCTTTATTGGCTTCCTTATTATTGAACCAACAGTACTTAGTTAAATACCCGATCTTTTTGCAAACTGCACATATTTTAGGCTTTCTGCATTCATTAGTGGTATGGTTTGTATACCCGCAGTTTTCACATGTTACTTTTGGTCTAGCTCCTTGAGCTGCATGATTCTCTGGTTTTGAATTATTTGTATTTGGATATTGACCATTATGATATCTCATGGGTGGACCGTGGAATAGTCCATTCCTTGGTTAATTTTGTCTTCCCCTCTGGTTTAGATTCTACTTTCTTCTAGTATTTTGTGCATAGTTCCTTTGAAAGGAAGTTGTCTATTCCCTACTTGTCTGGAATTAGCATTGTACATATTATTTTTCTTTTATATGAATCTGGTATTTCTGCCTTTCCTTTCATTTTGTGTTTCTGTTACCCCGACAAATTCCTTAGAAAAATCTATTTCTTTCTTCTGAATTTCTTGTCTCATGGTTATTAAAGCGGTAAGGCTATCACTTTTAGGATCAATCTTAACTTTCTTGAACGCTTTCTTCTCTTTTTCTCCAAGTGCGTTATACATTGTTCCAAATGACAAGTAATTCAACACATATCCCAAACTGACTAAATCAGTTTCTCCATCACCAAAAGCATTCTTATCACCTATGGTGATGTTTTTTTCTCTTAAGTCTTTTATCACTTTGTGTGTTGCTTCTTCGATATCTGTGTGAAGATTTGCTATTGATTCCCCATCGTAGTGTTGATTGAGGAATCTATTAATATTATATAAGGCATCACTCTGACTCACTGGTTCCCAGATTGATAAACAAATTCTTTTAAATTCAGCGTACGTGGTTATGTTGCTGAATCTAACTGAATTCAAAGTTCTGTGTGCATCACCCCTTTCTGAACTAACCAAGGGCAAAGCTTCATTAATTTTTGTTTGTTCATCTGTTATTCTATTTGTAGAAATACGACTGTCTGCGTCCGCTAACCACTGGTTCACAGAGTATGATTCTAATCCAATTTTGTCAGGATTTGAAATTTCCACTCGCCCACAGAATCATGTGGCTTGCGTAATGATTGCTGCGTGTGCCATTGTTCTAAATTGAATTGTGTTAATAGGATCATTGTTATTGTTATTGCTACTTGTGTTATTACTCCCTTGAGTAAATGATATTTGTGAACTTGGTGCTGGGATTCGACTTTGTCTATCTGCTGTTTGTCGTAAATGATAGAGGCTATTTCTAATTGCATTCCTCAATGCATCAAACGGACTCTGCATTACACTGTTATTCTAAATTCATATGAAAATCTATACTCAAATACACAACAGTATTCAAAAATGCATCATAAAAATCATGTCATGTTATTAAAAAAAATTCCCATCTATCAAATATAAAAAAAAAAAAAAATATTACATGAAAAAAAATTCTTGAGAGAGAATTATAATTGATATACCTTTTGAGAGAGATATAATCATAAAAGTCTTAAACCCTTTGAGAGAGGTTATTAAAAAAAATACATTCATTGAGAGATAGAAATTTTTGAGAGAATTAATTTTCCAACTTACGTATTTTCTGTTGCCGCCCACCAATCTTAATCTGTTATGGTTCAACTGCTGCCCTTTTTTATCACGTTCTCGACCGGCACAAATGCGTTGTTGCATTTGATTGTAGACGCTCAATGCTTTCGCTGCAGACGTTCAGATGCTCAGGATATGGCTCGCTGCAGACGTTCAGACGTTCAGGATACGGCTAGCTGCAGATGTTTAAATGTTCAGGATAG
Organism: Macrobrachium rosenbergii; assembly: GCF_040412425.1. Lineage (NCBI taxonomy): Eukaryota > Metazoa > Arthropoda > Malacostraca > Decapoda > Palaemonidae > Macrobrachium > Macrobrachium rosenbergii. The sequence goes on along the minus strand of NC_089788.1, from coordinate 17,329,422 downwards.
TTGCAAACGTTCAGGATACGGCTCGTTGCAGACGTTCAGTCGTTCACTTGTTGTTTTTAAAAGTTGAAGGTGTTACTGGATGTTTGCGTTGTCGTGCGCCGATGTTATGATTCACTTCAACACATGATTTGTTGTTCAGTTTAACTGGTTGTCGTTTCACGTAGACTGTTACGTTTCGGCTGTTGACGTTTGCAGAAAGATGCTTGTTATGAAATTCTGGTACGTGTACTTCACACTGCCTTACACTGCACTATTTGTCTTCTTTTTGGATCTGCTTCAGCTGGCACCCTTTATGTAGTGTTCTTTTTACTATTCTTTCTTTCTGTTTATGTCTGCTATTCGTTTAAGAAGATTACTTCTTTACGGATGTTGATCTTTCTAACTTTTGTTAAGTAGTAGCGTAGTTTTTCCAGGAGGCTTTAAGAAGATGCTATTTAGTTTTACAAATGATTTGTAATGCAAGATTACATGAGTGTCAAAAGTGAGCTTTTCATCTTCTGCTTCCTTGCTCTCTTCTCTGCTGCTCTCTGCTACCTTCTCTCTTTCTATCTGCTCTCCTGTTCCTTCTCTGTTTTCTATATCTGCTGCTCCCCCTCAGAATTGGACTTCTTAGGGATTTCTGGAAGTCGATTGTCCCACCCATCGAAGGCGGAAACTTTGTTTTTGTCCCGCCTTGGTAGATGCTTAATTGGTTAGGCTAATGAAAAGACAGCCAATTTTGGGTGGATATTTGGAAAATGTACTGCCTTCAAAGGAGGCGCTATGACGTCACCAGAAACTGATGAATTTCTGTGGCTGTTTGTCCAGTTTAGGTCACCATGCGTTTTATTACGAATTCTTGTGATTTTCAACTCAGTTAAGTACAGTCATAATGCCTTTGTCACACGACGGAGTCATAACACTTACCCGTTTTGCTTTTTATAATCACAAATTGGTTTTGCTGTTCTAGTGCTAGTTTACAAATCTCTTTGTCCCAGAGTTCTGGCCTTGTCATCACAGTATAGCCAAAACACAGATGTTTTGAAATTCTCTCTCTCTCTCTCTCTCTCTCTCTCTCTCTCTCTCTGTTCATTTCTTCTAAATCTCTCTCTCCCTTCCTCTCTAATAATCAGTGTCTAACAATGGAAGGTTTCTCTTTCTCTCTCTTTCGATATTTTGATTAACACTTAGAATATTCAGAATTCTTAGTTATCCTTACACATTAGAATGTCCTACACTCATTCATGGAAAAGAAAAAATGTACTAGTCTTCTACTTCATAAGTAGCTACCTAAAGAATAATCAAAACCACCAATTTCCCAGTCATTACACAGCTAAATTGTACACTTTTCTCTCGAGACATTAATATATATATATATATATATATATATATATATATATATATATATATATATATATATATATACATACATACATACATACATACATACATACATACATACATATATACATATATACATACATATATATATATATATATATATATATATATATATATATATATATATATATATATATATATATATATATATATGCTGTGTGTGTGCTCGTGTAAATAAAAATATACGCATATATAAATAGCATGTTGAAGTCTTTGGAAAAAATCTATGTCCTATGTAGTAGGAAATTAAAATAAAACAGCCTTCAGCAAAGGCCTTACGACTTCTAACCGCTCACATATATTCTATTAAAATTCTTACCGTAAAGAGTCGCCTTTTTATTCGGATCATTATGTATTCAGAAAGGCAACTGGTTTTACGAGAGCTTTTATCAACGGGTGTATATAAATTCCAGTTTCCAAATGATATGCATTCCTGTCCTAAATATGCTAGGGCAAGGAATGGTTTTGGAAAAGGAAGTAAATTTTTTGCCTTTTATTATTTTTGTTTGCTCACAATTTGCTTGTTATATTTTCATCTTTTCATTATTTGTATTACCTATTTACTATTTTACCAAGTGGACTGATTGTTACCCTAAAAATTCGAGTGAGATGGCTCTCGTAATGTTTCTTTGACTCTAGGAAACTGTCAAGGTATTGATCTTTCGGATTGTAAGCTGATGACGTAAAAGTACTTTACCATTGCCTAACCCTAAAAATGTCCCCTGACTTCACTGGGACCTCAGCTAAGCCCCTCTGCCAGACCTGGTTGCTGAGTTTGCCAGCAAGACATTTTGCCCGACCAGGAATTTTGATTTCCCCCAGAATCAAATATCAAATTTGATTTACCTTGGTACTAAAAAAAGTCACACGATCCAACTATTTCTTTCTTAATCCATGCAACAATCCGCCCGATCCTATTTTGGTTTCAGGAACGTTGGATTTCTTAATTCAGTTAGCTTTCTAAGAGTTCATGAATATGGCTGATGGAACTGATCTTTCGTCTTCAATGAATCTCTGAAGATAGAACTCGTGTGCCTTTTTTCAGCGTTAAGCCAAGACAGAATCATTATTTCATGAACTCCTCCATGTATTCCGTAGCTAGCTTAGGATATCCAGTTCAGCAGAGGAGACGCCCTCCGTTGCCTCCCAAGGGAACCGAAAGTCCACTGTTTTATAGAATAGTGCTCTAATGGGGCTTCGCTAAGGAAACCAGGAACAGAGTTTGGCTGTATTGCCCTACTCCAGAGCCTCCTATAGAGACCTTATGGAATCTCATTGTTTGGTAAAAGGTGAAACGGCATAAAAAAGAAAAGAAAAAAACGGACACTATTAGCATAACTGTGTCATTGCTGGGAACTTGAAAACTTGCCAATTCTGGATACGCTTCCTCTAACGAAGGGAAAAAAAACATACTGAGAAAAATATATGGACCTATAATTCTGACATTATTTGTTAATATACATACATTTCATTAGAGAGACTGGGGTTCGATCCCTGATGTGAGTCAGAAATTTATTTCCGTGAAACACGTGCTCATCTGTTCATTAGTTCCATATACATACATACATACATACATACATACATACATACATACATACATACATACATACATATATATATATATATATATATATATATATATATATATATATATATATATATATATATATGTTGTATATTAAATATACATAAAACATATATATATATATATATATACCATATATTTAGGCATATATGTTATATATATATATATATATATATATATATAGTTACAATATATATATATATATATATATATATATATATATATATATATATATATATATATATATATATATATATATATATATATATATATATTATATATATTTATATATATAAGTTTTTATCACATCACCGTGTTTCATGGGTCATCTTCTTCAAAGGTCCTTTAAGGTATCAATTCGCTCTATTTCGGAAATAATATATTTTCATATAGGTTACATAGGGTGAATTTTATTGATAATAAGTACGCCGTTAATGCGTCTTTTAAATAACATACATTTAGTCCTGAGTTCCTCCTTCTTCGCTGGTTCGAGCCCACGGGACTATACTTATTATCAACTAAAAATTCCCCTTCGGTAACATATATGAAAATATATATTTCGATTAAAGGACGTTTGCTGAATTGGATATTAAAGGATCTTTTGTGCTCCGTTAATTCTTTATATATATATATATATATAATATATATATATAAATATCAAAATGGGATATATATATATATCTATATACCGTGTAATTGTCCATTTATGTAGGCGAGACGTTAGATCGCAAAGAATAATAGGCACAAAAGATACACGTTACGCATACATAAATAAATATTAGAAATATATACATTAAACTGTATATATGTAGCTATCCGTACAAAAGAAAGATGCTCAATCTTATCATCAATCAAACAACAATATGAAGGTTCAATTTCTTTGGAAATCGTGTCCATTGACACCTTTTTTGTTTTAATGCTCTGCACCCTTTGAAGAAGATGACCTCCAAGAAACGCGACCGCCAGATCCATCGCCAAACTTTAATGAGGCCAAAACCATAGGAAATGGTCATGGTCAAACCTCCTTCTGCATACTTAACATCGGAGGAGGTTTTTTCATGTTTTTATATGTTACCATTGTCAATCTTTTCTGTCCATATTCTACCAGTGACAATTTGTAAAGTGACTGATTATTTCAGGTAATTTAAATACTGTTTTAGTTCACTTCTTAGTCATTTTATATATATATGAAAATAGACAATTTACAAAATATATAATATATATATTTATATATTTTATATATATATATATAAATATATATATGAATATATATATGTATTTTGTTATTACAGGATAAAATATATATATATATATATTATTATTTGTTATCCTTTATTCAGATATATATATATATATATATATATATCCAGTCAGTTTCCAACCATCAGATTCATATAGAAGACTTCATCAGCTCCTTTAAGACCATTAGCATATTCTAGCAACGAAATAGAGCATATTATATATTAGCTCAAGCTGAGCGTTGATAATGGTCAAACGTTAGTCGCCCCTTTAGTCCTGAGTTGATAAATGTCCCAGGTTGATCCAGGAGATTATTATCAATTCCATCCCGTTAGTTGATCGAGGGAATATTATTTCCACGAAATGTTATCGAATTATTATCCTAAATTTGTAACGAAAATATATGTATATAATAGGCTCTTTAGAGATGGATTTTTATATATTTATATAGGATCATTTCAGCTTAATAAAATATATCAATAAAATTTTAGTATCACTTATATGTAATTTATAGTGATAAACCTCGGGCACTGCCAGTCTTCCCACGAGTTCCTGATTTATAAAATGAAATCTGTTATAAGTTAATGAGAGTCCAAATTACCGTCAAGCGGGGAAATAATCAGTCATGAACCCAAATTGAACCAAAGAGGTTTTTTATCTTGTACTCAGCATATATTATATATATATATATATATATATATATATATATATATATATATATATATATATATATATATATATATATATATATATATATATATATATATAAAGGTAAGAATGATCAGTGCATTAATTTTTCCAAGTACGCTTTTCCCCCGTTCGTTAGAGGAGTGAATCCAAAATGACAGCGTTTTCCAATTCCCGGCAATGGCACAGTTATACTGTGTCCACTTTGATACTCTTTCAGCCATCTAGGATTTTGAAAACGTAAAAACACGGCATCTTTTCCCAAATCTGAGATTTGCTCGAATTGCTAAGGTCTCTCCTCAGCTGAGCCAGGGAAGAGAACCATTCTATACAGCACTGGCTCTCTCTCTCTCTCTCTCTCTCTACACACACACACACACACACACACACACACACACACACACACACACACATATATATATATATATATATATATATATATATATATATATATATATATATATATATATATACAGACAGATAGATGGGCAGCAAGATAAACGAATATATGTATGTGTATACATGTGCATAAATGTACTGTCAATAACCACAATACTTTTCCCTTAGACAATGTTGCAACCTAACTCTTACTAAAGAGTACATATTGGATTCCCACTACGGTAGAAAGATGCGTCTTCAGTTATTTCTTATCTAGTTTGTGTCTTATTGTGATAACGGTATACAAAACTTGCGAGGAAGTTGAGAAGTTAAAAGGGTATCGCGGTTACTAATAAAGCATAAATTTACTAATAAAGCATAAATTTGATAGCGAATATGAGAGTCTAATATATATATATATATATATATTTATATATATATATATATATATATATATATATATATATATATATATATATATATATATATATATATATATATATATATATATATATATATATATATATATATATATATATATACACCAAGAGAGGGAAAGGGCGGGATACGACAACTGACACATTCCTATCACAGCCTAAAATAAATGTAAAGGTGAAATACCCATTCTGTGTTTATAATCCAATCTCACTGCCTGACATTCTGTCACTCAAAAGCATCGACACGCAAGCAGACGCTTTCAGGTTTAAGCGACTAAAGGATCAACCGAACCGTCAAAAACACCGATCTTTGCTGAATACGTACAGGTTATTAGTCTTTACTGTTTCAGAAAATATATTAAATAATGAATTTTTTACTTTGAAGAGTTAACTAATCATCGGTAGTTATGTAGGTTCTGCACTTACAATCGGATCCAACTGTTTATGTGTACACCTTAAACTGAAGTCTTATTGGAGCAGACTATCTTATTTGCACTTGCCCAACTGATTATCTGAAAATTTTCACTAATTTGACCGAAAATTGCACTGTTTAATTTCGTGAGCGTAAAACTATAAGGTTTATTTCGAGAGAAAAATAATCTAGTTACAGTATTATAAAGAAAGGGTTTGTTTTGTAAGAAGGTATTTTTAAAAATTTATATAATGGTTTCAACAAAAATATGTTACAATGCATGGATTTTAATTTAAGAAAGGTATTGAACATGGGACGAGACCAAAGTTGAGTGCCCGCGAGCAAATTCCTGAGATGTATGCTAGCATTGCACCAGCCCTGGATTTTTTTTGCCATGCTCCTAGGTTAGGGTTAGGTTAGGTTAGGTTGGGTAGGGGAAACATAATGAGATTATTTTCAAGAAAAATCTATGGTTAGTTTTTAAGATATGGTTTCCGGCTTTTTTCAGGGAAAGGTCTCAGTACTCGGTTACATCTCGGGAAAATGCTTCCCGCACAGATAAAAAAAATTTGTAAATAGAGTGCTGACCAAAGTTAATTACAAAACTTCTGCTTTCCTCCTCTTTTTTTTTTCCTCTTTCTAGGTATGAATATTTGTTTTCTAATCGTCTATATGTTCGTTTATACTGTCCCTAGTATTTATACTAAAATTTCTACCACTATGGATCAGTTTTCTTTCAGATGTTTTAGATATAAAGACACAAACGGTCAAGATTTATGTCCCTTGTTTCATTTTCCCTGTTGAACATCTGCTCTGCATATATACGTGTATATGTATTTATGCAATACACACACAAACACATACATATATATATATATATATATATATATATATATATATATATATATATATATATATATATATATATATATATATATATATATATATATACAGTAAATACGTCAGCTTAACTCTAACAGCAAAAAACAGGAATGTCAGAAAAGATACTGATTACCCGACAAGAACAGCATCGAAAATTATGAAAATTATGAAAATTATTGAAATACCAGTAATTATGATATTTATCATTGAAAGTATCCCTGTGATAATTGTGTACACTCATCCACACACAAAGACACACACACATATATATATACATATATATGTTATCACAGAGATACTTTCAATTATTAATATAACAATTACTGGTATCTTCAATAATTTTCATAATTTTAGATGTTCTTGTCGGGTATCTGTATCTATTCTGACATTCATGTTTTTTGCTATTAGAGTAAAACTGACGTGTTTACTGTAAAGTGTGGGGGCTATAATTATGGCCATCGCAATGTGTTCCCTACATTTTTTTTTCACAGATGAAACAAATTATCTATAACCAAAAGGAGAAAAATGTCATGGATAAATATTTAATGCAAATAATATAGGTTCCCACTGTGAGTAAAACACACCTAAACGGCCAAGAAAAATTTGTTTTTCACTAAATGTTCGATCTCAACAATTCCCAAAATGGAACATGCATCTGGCGAAAATTCAAGCAGTGAGAAAAAGTTGAAACATAAGGGTTCATGCCAACATCTGCAATTGCTGGAGGCAAGAAATAAATTTACAAAGGTTTATATCCGTTGATGCAAATGCCTGTGACATCCAAACTTGACATTTCACAAGGGAACCATTTCAACGACGCCCAAAGCGAAAAACGTCATAGGTGTTCTGCAACAGCCGGGCCATAAAAAAATTTACTCCCTACCAATCTGCATAGCAAGCAAACGCCCTCGCAATCGCACATTCAGTGAAGGTCTCTTTGCGTCATTCAGAGCAGTTTTCCGGATCCAATATACTGAGTGTAGCTACTATCACGAACCTTCCTATATCTACATCAAGCGTCGTCTCATTGTGTTCTGTGTGACCTTCCGCTTTGCTAGGAGAAAGACCTCAAATTTCGATATCCGCTAAATTACATCCTCTCGTATTTTGCGAACCACAGACAGGAGTCACAAGATCAATAATTTCTATTAGTGTCGTTCCTTTCATACTCCAGTTTTTTAGTTCCTATAAATTTCCCATTCACTTTGTGACATTTCACTAATTCTTTTGTGTCCTCACCACCTATCAGGTTATTATTTATTTTTCACCAGCCTGGTGATGTGATATCCGTTCATCTCCGCATCCCCATCACAGAGCACCGTAACGCTATAATAAATGAAGAAAATAACACAAACTGTAACACGGGGTTGAAAAAAGGCTAAATATCCTTTTATACAGCATATAATATAAATATATATATCTACTGTACACACACACACATACACACACACATAAATATATATATATATATATATATATATATATATATATATATATATATATATATATATATATATATATATATAAATGGTGTGTGTGTGTGTATGTGTATTCGTGTGTTTATGTGTATATAAATACATATACCGTCGATGAGCATCCATGCAGAAAACTTCCACAGCACCAGGTACTTTATACACCTGCACAAAAGCCTCTTCAGCATTACGTCAAACCTTGCGTGCACTTTCTCACTCACTGGACGTCAAGGCCACTTCTTCCCAGTGCCTCTTTCATTTCGGCTATCCTTTCCCTTCTAAGTCTTCCTTTCTTCCTTCCTCCCAGAACTTCATTCCACCAATCAATCATTCTCCAAATTTCCCACTCGGCCAAACAATACTGAAACCTTGATCCATCTCCCCACTTAAACTAACCCTTTTATCACTCCTACGTCCCTCAGTATTTCTCACTCTTAATTTTTCTTACACTTAAGACATTGCATTAAAAATCAATTTCTAAAGCTTTAACTTTCTTTTTATTTTTTTCAGTAGCAATTACCATTCCCACTTCACTTTCGTATGACAGAGGTGTTCAAAAATCCCTAAATAAATTCTGACCATGACATTCCGCACTTCGGTTACGACCCATCTTACCCCACAACTTTGCACCTACACCTCCTGTCCTTTCTCCCGCTTCTCACATCACTCCATCCATAAAGATATTAAACTGCCAAGGACACCTAACACATACTTGTCTTAGGCCCATTTTTACACCAATCACTCTCACACCTACCAACACACACACACACACACACACACACACACACACACACACACACACTTCACTTCCATCCCATAAGCTTTTGAATGCTCTCAACAAATTACCCTTTACACAATATATCTTCAAAACCTTCCACACAGCTCTCCCAAATCTTTCATAAGCTTCCTCTACGGTCATACATGCTTTGCTTTCAAACTTTTTACAGAACTTCTTCATAACAAACACTTGCACCAAACACCCTCTTCCTTAACCAAACACAAACTGTTCATCCCAACCAAATCTTGAGCCATCCGTCTTACGTTCTAAATCAAAATCTCACCCATATACCTTCCCTGCTATACCAAGCAAAGCTATCCCCCATAAGTCTTAGTCTCCTCTGTCACTGTTACCCTTATACAAGGAATATCTAGCCTCTCATCCATTCTTTTGGAACCTTCCCCTCGCCCAGGCACACCTTATACACACTGACCAGCAACTGAACCACATTTTCACAACCATGCCACAACATCTCACTTGCAATCCCATCAACTCTGTCTTCCCATTTCTCAGCCTCTTAACTGTCATCGTTATGTCCTTAAATATAACTTGAAAAAGCTTTTCTCATCTTACCCTATCCCCTTCCATTCTGAGTCATTCAGCTCTGCCTCGGATATATCTCTCATATTCAACAAATCATCAGAATGCTCACTACATCACCTGGAATGCACATCTTATAACAGCATCTCTCCATTTGCATATTTTATTCTGGTATACATTTACTCATTAATGTAATGATTTGATCTTACAATTCAGTGAACTATTCCACATCGTTTTTCTCGCTTTATTGGGTGCATAAAAAGCCAACAAACCATACCACATCACATCAGTGAAATTTACACTGGAACTCTTTTCACAGTAATAAAATATTTTGTGATATACAATCCTTTTGAATATCATTAACCAATATATTATGATATACAATCCCTTTGAATATCATTAACCAATATATTACAAAGGATTTAACTCAAATTATTTTGAAGAAATTTCATGACTGGTGTGATGATTTTAACAGACCGCCAAATTAAGTTATTTGTACAATATGAACATTCCTATAAAATTTAAATAAAGGCAATTTCGTAAGATCTTTTCATTGTTATGGCAAATGTATCACAGTAAAGTTTTCACTTTCATTTTGAATGACACGTTTTCACTTATAGCAGACTTCGCCTTGTGCGCAGTACTGGGCTGATATTCAGCATAAATTCTTAAGGCTTACAGGAAATTATACTTTCAATTTCATTTTAAATAACATTCAAGATTATGCTTCATTCACAATTTTTTTTACTATAACAATAAGCTTGACTCTTTTCTTAGCCATCTTTTTTTCTGTCAGAAGGGGGAATTGCTCGCTGCAATCTATATAAACTATTCCATTAAGACTATTGTAAAGTAGAAAATGACGAATCAGAGACTCGGCACATCAAGAGAGGTGTAAGACAGGGTTGTGTGTTATCACCTGATCTCTTCAATTTATATAGTGAAATGATAATGAGAGATCTCAGAGATATGGAAGGAATTAAGGTTGGAGGAGTCAATATTAATAATATCAGATATGCTGATGATACAGCACTTGTTGCAGACTCTCATGATAAACTTCAAGCTTTAGTCAGTACTTTACACGAGTCAAGCAGAGAAAGAGGTCTGTCAATAAATATTAAGAAAACAGAGGTAGACAAATGCGGTTTGTGGGTCACATAGTGAGAAGACAAGAACTAGAACATCTCTCTCTCACTGGTAAAATCAATGGAAGTCGGCCAAGAGGAAGACCTAGACAAAAATATATGGATGGATTGGTGAGAATGACTGGAGGAAGAATGTCTGCAGCTCAGTTGCTGCAGAGAGCCGGAAATAGAGAGGAGTGGCGAGCCATGGTTGCCGACGTCCTTGGGGATATGGCACCTGGATGATGATGATGATAGTAATCATATACATTCTTGCTCTGAAATAGCCTTATAAAAAAAACTTTCAGTAACATTACTCAGTTGTGTTTTCAACGGAATATGTTTCTATTATTCTATTCTAAAGCCAAATTGTTCCCCCCCTCACCTAACTTTATAATTCCATGTTCCATTTACCTCTTTTCATTTTCTATATATCTATCTTTCTCCTCTTATTATCCAGATACTTGAAATGAGTTTGTTTAATTTAACTATATTTTTTATTCTCCAATAGTTTACTTAATAACACACACACACACATATATATACACACTGGTCCACACACACACATACATATATATATATATATATATATATATATATATATATATATATATATATATATATATATATGTGTGTGTGTATGTGTGTGTATTTGTGTATTCACTTCCACATTCGCTTTTCTCATCGGGATTGTAGCCTTAAAAGTTTGGGATGAAGTTACGAGCCAATATCCTTTTCAATCGAACTGCAACCCACAGAGGTCAATTAATTACCCATTATTCAATGCCCTGATTTGCTCAACAGAGGTGCAATGGGGGTAAAAAAGAATATGACTAAAACATTTTGCCTCGCCGATGAATCGAACTCTCTGATCCTATATATATATATATATATATATATATATATATATATATATATATATATATATATATATATATATATATATATATATATATATATATATATATATATATATATATATATATATATATATATATATATATATATATATATATACATATATATATATATATAGATATACATGTATATATATGTATATATACATATATATATATATATATATATATATATATATATATATATATATATATATATATATACTGTGTATATATATAATGGGCACATGGAACCTCAAAATCCAAACATTTTCAATTCACCAAACTATATCTCTGTACCAGCAAACTTGATTTAGGTGACAGGTAACTACAAAACTTGATCAAATGATTGGTAGTCCCTACAGTTTGTAAATGTTTTGGACATGCTTCATTATATCTGTATCTTTAACCTTATGGGGTTGAACGAGTTCGTGGGGAAAGTGATGACTGACATTTGAAGTGTATATCGTGACTCAAATTCGTGCATGAAAGTTGGTACGAAAAGGCCACTAACTGTGTGACATTTTACCAAAGAAAGTATTTTCGAATCATGAAAAGTTTGGATGGACCAAAGTAAACCGACACCAAAACTAAGCTACTCGCGAGCTTGATTTGGAGAGGCGCCATGAAAGATGTAATGCGATCAAGGGTATTGAAATACAAATTAATATCAGTCCTGCATTGATTATAGGGAACCCTGTGACCGGGTAACGCAAATTGCGATCAACTTCCAGTTATCTTTCATCTATAAGTGTTTTATAATCTTTTGTAATATTAATAACAATATACATCCTAGTTCTTTTTGTTGTAAATAATTTTATTTATCTTTCGTTCTAAAGGACATTGTAAATCCTTCAATAAAGTATACCTGAAAAATAAACTGTAATATAAACTGTAATATATTCTCTAACATGAAAAAGAAATTCAGAACAAAATTACTTTAAGGATGTGAAGGAGAATTGAATTTTGAGATTCATCCATAAAATGAAATGGCAAAACTATAAAGTATATGGTTTTAGTGGCGTCAGATTACTAGTTCTTATAGAAATAATCGCCAAAAAAGCTTTATCTGGGTGGGTAATTTCATTAATCGTTTCATAAAAGTTCATCAGAAAATTTCGCCTGTTTTTCATCACAAACATGGAGGAAAACACTACTCCAATACCGAAAACATCGACACATAAAGAGATTTCGCAGACCAAAAACCTGTGCCATTCAGGCCAAGGACCCCTCGATCCCCAATTGGCCACTTATCCAAAGGCGGATATCTTCTAGATCTAAGTCCATTAAATCTAATCACTTATTATCGAGTGATATTTTTTAAAAATCGATCTATCAAATTTGTCGAAAACCTGCAAACGAATATAATAATGGTATAGGTAATAACCGAGTTAGTACCTTATATTCTTGGACCATACACGATTTCATCGTTCATTCACTGTTTCTTTTGTAAGAACTAAAGAGGTCGCAGCCTCCACCTTCTCCCTCTGGACCGTTCGTCTTTCTCCTCTTACCTTTCATAAATTGACTTTATGTTCGGTACGTGACTGACCACGTCAAGGACCTCACGGGCATAAGAGAAGTGATCGTCGTTGCCCGCTGGGAATTATAAAACACAATTGCATAAAAACAATTTTGTATCTCTCTCTATTGGCCATTAACACTAGCAAAGCATTCACTCGCTAACACACATGCATACACAGTGTTTATATATATATATATATATATATATATATATATATATATATATATATATATATATATATATATATATATGTGTGTATATTTGTATGTGTGTGTGTGTACATGTACTGTATGTGTGTTTTCCTGTGTACATGTACTGTATGTATATTTCATAGCTTTTCCTATATATATGTATATACACATATACATATACACACACATACATATATATATATATATATATATATATATATATATATATATATATATATATATATATATATATATATATATAAACACTGTGTATGCATGTGTATATTGAGTGAATGCTTTTTGCTAGTGTTAATGGTCAATAGAGAGAGATTCAAAATTGTTTTTGTTCAAAATTTAAATATTTATAAAGAGTTAGTTTTCATTTAAAAACATTAATGCCGTGAAAATTTTCTTTTCTTTTCAAAACCTCTTTTGTTTTCTAAATCTCTAAGAGCGAAATTAAGTGAAGTTTTGTAACCTGATCCTCTCATGCTCACAGTACTAAGCTAAATGGAGAGTTTACAATGAAGGTTTCATAAATTCATAAATTCGGCAAAGACTGAACACACCTCAGAGAAATTCTATGATTATTAACAGCAGAGAGGACCCACTTGTCTAATTCCATTGCAAATTTAAAAGGCAGAATTTCCCTGAAACGCAATTCACTTTCTTAACTGGCTGAATGAAAGTGGAAAAAGTTACTTGTAAAAGCAGTAAGTATTGGTAAAGGCCTGTTATAGACACGTCATATATTTGTGTACAGTAAAAATGACTGATACCCTCTCGTTATCGAAAAGTAGGTGTGTGCGCATGCGTGCCCGTATGTGTGCTGGTACGGGGGGGAGGAGCGAAGTAAAGCCAAAAACTTAATTTTCATAATAAAATCCATGAAAATTAAATGTAGCTAAGCTCTGAAAATGCTGACTGATGGCTTGCCGCTCAAGTTAAAGTCATTCCATTCAGTATCTTGTGGCAATATGAAACTTTGGATCTTCTCCAAGACGAGTGGTCTTTTTTCCTCAGCTCCTGGATAGGACCGTGGACGTATTCTTTATTCCTTTCAGAATTCTGAACCGCGAGCGTTAGAAATTCGAATATTCGATCACAAATCTTATCCGCTTTGATATATCTATCTCTCAGGAGTAAACTGATATACTTTTACCTATGTATATTCCCTTTGCAAATAGGTAAAGGGCAAGAATCATTCTAAATGCTGGTTACGATACTACCTTCATCTTTCGCATGGATTCACGCGTAACGATTAACACCTCTACATTCACTATTATCATTTCCAAGAAGTATAAAATGGGTTACGTTAAAAAAGTATTTTCGATCTTGGGGCCCATTTATTACTCCATAGCTTGCAAGTGTGTTCACAAAGTCTTTCCTGATTCTTTTTCGCAATGAATAAACGCTTATTTTCCATCTGCGATTACATTCACAAAACAAATGAAGATTTTAAGAATTCCTCTCACTAAATCAAGTGGGCTCGAGTTGCCCTCCTACTCGACACCTTTTTCTTCGACTACCTATGTCAAGTTTAAGCAAATACATTTTCCACAATTGTGACATTTAAAAAAAAATTTTCTCCCCTTTTCCTGTTGTCGTCAAATATTTCAAAAGAAAGTAGACTTCCACGATACAGATTAACCCCAAGATACTAATATCATTTCATTACAGAACTTCATTTCATCTTTATTACTGGCAAAGTACTTTACTGTTTTAGCAATCAATCCACTTATTTTCAGTCACAGAAAATAGCTAAATCAATCCCACTCTAAATAAGTTAAACGGTTTTTTTTTCTGAATCAAATTTTGACTTAACTAATGCGTCGAAAACATTGCTAATCTTATAAGCATACTTTTAATAAATAACTATTAACTCCACTCTCACATCCGTCTATATTTATTTTTGACCTTGCAAAAGATCCTAAGAGCAGGCTACAATATACTCTCTCTCTCTCTCTCTCTCTCTCTCTCTCTCTCTCTCTCTCTCTCTCTCTCTCTCTCTATATTATATATATATATATATATATATATATATATATATATATATATATATATATATATATATATATATATATATATATATATATATATATATATATATATAAAGATATATTATATATAGAAATCATCAACACACAATCACGTGTGGAACAGAAATAAATTTCTGACCCGTGGGGATCGAACCAGGTTCTCAGGTGGAAAGCAAGGCGTTATTGGCATACAAGTCAGTTGGAATGGTCAGCACTGGTACCAAGGAATTACCTTCCTTGCATGAAAGACTCAGCAATGACCCAATTAGACTGTATGGCCCAGGCAGCTGGCCTATATATATATATATATATATATATTTTCATGACCTCAGAAAGTCCTGGTTCCCTCTTTACATGACCCCAAAAGACCCTGGTTCCCATTTACAATCGGGTGGTGGACTAGTTGCCGGTAAGACGGGAGCTATTCACGGAAGTAGCGAACATGAGCAGCGCGCTGCACCAATTCTGAAAGACTTTAGAAGATTATGCTACAAGAAGTAAAACAAGATATTCTCATAAAGCAATGAACAGAAAGTGAGAAACATTCCTGAAAAACAATGGGTGCCAATACCAAGCTTGAGAGTAACTGATTACGCAATACAAATCTTACGTTAGATCTATAAATATCCAATAAGGAGTGCAACGCTACTTATAACCAGAACTATGGCCAACATTACGAATTTTTATGGCCGTATCCACTTACGGTTATTACAAAAGGAAAGGGCATGAAAAGGCACCACAACGCTGAGAAGCAAAAAGCACTGAGAAAAGTGTGTATGATTTCTAAATGTAGATGAGGTATGGAAACGCTAATGTTATCAGTTACAAAGTACAAGTTAATATAATTCCGTTTCCTTATATCAAAGTATCAGTGTCTTCAGAAAATGAAGACCAAAACATACAATGTAATGTTGTCGATTACAAAGTGCAGATTACTTACTGTACAGGTAATTGTATACTCTTACATTAAATTAAGAGGTTTTTATGGCAGTAATTTTGATCTTAAATCAACTGAATCAATGTCTTCACGAAATGAAGACCAGGCCATACTTTATTATGACTGACTGATTTATTATCTTCTTACGAGTTGTTTCACATCCACAAATTAATAGTAGAGAATGCTAGCATGTGTCTACCAATTTGCTTAACTTTTATAGGATTCTTTTAAAAAAATATGTTATTCTCTTCCTCCTGTTTCCTCATTTCTGTAGTTTAAAGGCAAATAGGCTATACTTTCCTCAGTGTGTGTGTTTATGTGGCTTAGCAGGATATCTGACACATGCGGGCCACGGTTTAGATAACTACAACTCTGGTGTGAGACCCCATCACTGCTACTCTGCAAAAGAATGCACTATCTGACTCATCACATTGCAGATGGGGCTTTTGAAAAGCACCAGTTGAAAGTATATCACAAATAGACAAAAAATAATGTTGCTCAGTGATTAAAATGTATAAAAATGAAGTTTACAATCGGAAGGAAATCCTTGAAGAGAAAAAAAAAAATAACGCAAAAACTGTTTTCAAACTAAGAATTTTTGCATTTGCACAGTTATGAAATGACAAACAGCTTTTATTCATTAAGTAAAACATTGAAATGAAAATGCCATGCATTTCAGAGTGTGTTCCGCCCATCTCTGCTTCTGTGACTACATCGGGTGCTCTTATTAACCAACTGAGTAATCTGGAAGGTAATTCAATTAGACCAGAAACTTATTTAGTTCGTCTTTATTGTGATGCCAACGGCTTGCGCATCTGATAGCCTTCAACCTCGGGCAATTCAAAGCAGAGTTGCAGGAGAGCCTTCTGACCTCTGAACTCTCTGGAGGATTGCCATTTAACTTCTCCGGATAGTCACTTTAATATAAATGTTTCGTTGAAATTAGTCAGAAGCATCACAGTTCAAGCTAATCGTTGATTATAGCTGCAGAGGCGGATATGCTGCACATTCATCTCCATGGGCATGAAAGCTCGTGTAATTTGCTTACATTCTCTCTCTCTCTTTTACGTATACACATGCACAGCGTACAGTATGTCTGTATGTATGTGTATCTATATATATATATATATATATATATATATATATATATATATATATATATATATATATATATATATATATATATATATATATATATATATATATATATATATATATATATATATATATATATATATATATATATATATATATATATATGTATATATATATATATATATGTGTATGTGTGTATGTCAGTGTGTGTGTGTGTGTGTCAGAAGAAGAGGTGAAGGTGAGAAAGGAAGCCACATGTTTTAACAAAGCAACCGACAGAAAAAGAGAAGCAATCTTGAAATAGTGCGAGTGCAATGACCAACACCGAAGAATAACTAATTGTAACGGTATAAATCTCTCTCATCTCCAGTACAAGAGCAAAGCTACTGGTGTAACCAGAGCTATGACCGACATTAAGATATTTTTATGGCCTTGTCCACTTTGGCTTATCAGAAGAGAACGTTGTATGACCAAATTACGGGACGATTTTCCAATAAAAATCAACATCTTAGAACCTCGCAAGCTAATACTATGTGCAAATGTAGTTTTACGCAACAGGATAAAATTTGTCATTTCTAAATATCTTCCTACAAGATGTTTTACTGTATGGCCTTTTCATATATATATATATATATATATATATATATATATATATATATATATATATATATATATATATATATATATATATATATATATATATATATATATATATATATATAGGAGGCATGCAAAAAAGTCACTCAAAAGTCAGTGATTGTTTCTTTATTTTTAGACAGAAATGAAATTGTTGATGAAAGTTTTGAAATTATTCCGTAATTCATTTTCGTATATTTTCTTTTTCAAAACTTCCTACAAGATGTTTTCACAAACAAACCCTTCTTTCTTGTTAATATTTAGATTCAAAAGTGTCTTTAAAATCACTGGCCAATATAAATATTAAGTGACTTTATTAGACAGAAATTTAATTGTTGATGCAAGTTTTGAATTAACCTGCTGGCAAAATCTTCAACAACACCATTAATATCTTACATAATAAAATTACAGAAACAGGCAAAAAATAAAGAAACAATATAATTCGCCCTTATTCATAATATATATATATATGACCCGCAGGCGGGTTTCCAACGCAAATCGTTTATTATGATTAACTAGACTAGATGAGCCGGCTTTCGTTATATAGATCTCTCTTGCTTTCAGTGATTGTTCCCTTTAACAAATTTTTGAACAGAAATGTTTCTACCAAATTGGAGCAACTGGCTGAAAGTGATTTATAATAAGAATAAAGGAAATAACATTGAGAGAATTTAGATCAACACCATTAAAAACAAGCTTATGAAACTCAGTTTCTTGTTAACTTTAGATTCAAAAACAGAGAAAGCACTGGTCAGATAAAGAGAAGACAGTTTAATCTCCTGAGCAGTCCTGATTAACCTGCAGGCAAAATCTGCTTAATAGATGTACATAGTAAAATGAGAAACATTATTAATCTGTGCCCTTATTCATCAACCTTCCAGATCAGTCTCACAAATTCTCGATGATTAACATCTTTGTACGAAAATTAGAGTGATATTAACCAAGATAAAATACTTTATAAATTTTCATGACAAAGCTGTTAAAACTGCAACCCTGAAAGGATAGTTTATAATAAGAATAAAGGAAATAACAGTCAGAGAATTTAGAAATTAACAAACAAGTCTCGATGAAATCCACAGATGATAGTAGAGAGTGAGAGTGTTAGAGAATTATAATGCAGAGAGAGAGAGCCGATCAATAGATGTACAGTAAAATAATAACATCATTAATTGTGGCATCAACCCAGTTCAGAAATGTTTATGTAATCTAAACACGTATTTAAATTTCCGCAGAGTGATTATTCGCCTCAAGATAAAACCATGTTTTCAACAGCGTAAAACTGCCAACTGCAAATGGATAGTTTCATAAAATGAACATCAAAAATTTACATACTGTTCGATGAATCCACAGATGTATAGTAATTAGTGATAGTGTTCAATTATTGCAAGATGGCCGATCCTCCTCAGTAAACTCTGATAATTTTTACTGAGTTAGATACCAAGTTCAGAAATGTTTATTAAATCTAAACACCTATTTTATTTACGAAGATGATATTCAACAAACCATGTTTTGAACATGCGTCCAAAAATATAATTGGCAATATGTAATATAAAATGAATGAAAAACTTTAATAGTGTTATATGAATCAACGTACTATTAGGAAACTAATAAATTTGTGTATATATTTCCATTTTTTCTAGATTCATTTCTTAAACATAATCAAGTTCTCTATAGTAATTTCTCATTTACCGATTAAATAAATATATATGACATATATATATATATATATATATATATATATATATATATATATATATATATATATATGTTTATATATGTATATGTTTATACGTACTGTGTTTATCCATGTATGAATGTACTGTATGTGTGTATCTGGTAGAATGGTTTTTCAAGAGACAAGAATAAAGCGAAAACTAATTTGTTCGCGGAATACGAAAATCAGGTTCGTTTACCAATTGGAGAAGCTCTTCAAGATTGGGTGATTTGTAGAGCTATGGACTAAATTGACAAGGCCGGAGTTCGAGTCTCTCTCTCTGATGAAGAGTTAGAGGAATTTATTTCTGGTGATAGAAATTCATTTCTCTCTATAATGTGGTCCGGATTCAATAACCTAGATGTTGTGTAACCAGTTGGTTAATAGACATAAAATAAGTCTAATCTCTCTCTCTCTCTCTCTCTCTCTAGGAGAGCTGTTCTCTCTCTCTCAGTGGTCTGGTAAAATTAAGCTTATATTTCTGTTTACAATTAGAGCAAAACTCAAGATTTGGAATTTGTTGAATACTATATTAAATTGATAACCAAGATCATTCTTTTAAAAAAGTTCAGGACGTCAATAATAGGATGTTGTGAAGCACTTGTTTAATAAGACATGAATCAGATTTATACTCTCAGTCTTTTTTGCTGATTTACAATTCATGAAATTTGTTTAATATGTTAAATTCAAAATCAACAACTCTGTTGGTAGTGAAAGTTCGAATCTTAGACCGGACCAGTGAAGAACAAGAAGACTTTGTTTCTAAAGCTAAGGGAAAACAAAAAATTTCGGAGAAATATGGAACCAAAGAAAAACAATGAGACTTGGTTTGCTAGGTAAAACTGGTTCTTAGCCAGATAAAAAAGAACTGAGTTAACAGACACTGAAAGCTGTTAAAACAATCAGTGGTCTGAATTAGTATAAGTATATATTAGTTAGATATGCACAGTTTCCCCTGCACTAAAATTCTTAAAAGAATGTCCTCTAGCGTTCTTTCTGTTTGAAAAGTAATGACAAGGTGACAAACATGATCATGCATTGTTTAGCAAAATTTAGATAAAATATAATTATTATTCTTTTAAAAAGTTCAACACTAAATAAGTATTTACTATTGAATCGTTCCATAACTACACAAATCAGATTTTTGCTGATGTTATTTTCAACTGTTTTCCTGATTAAGTGTTCTAGGAAACCATTTAATTATTAACCAAAATCAACAACATAGGAACTGTACGTTTAAGAATAATATATATATGGGGAACATATAGATATATATACTATATATGGGGAAAATACAGAAAAACTATATATATATATATAATAAAAACAATGAAACTTGCATACAACAAACAAGCAAGAAAAATGTCAACTGAGTCTTTGAACTTTTCATTTTAATCAAATTCTCTCTCTCTCTCTCTCTCTCTCTCTCTCTCTCTCTCTCTCTCTCTCTCTCTCTCACACACACACACACACACACGCGAAAAGTGTTTCTACATCCGTAATAACAGTGGAGCTCGTCCTGTTGCAATTTCTACTAAAAACTTGTGTGTATTCTAACGACTGTAGATAACACCGCTGTAAAAACTCAGTGCGAAAATATCAAGAACTGATGCCTGCAATCAACCGCAATTTACCTTATCTATTCCGGAAAGCCTGATGATATGCTGCCGTTAGTTTTTTGTAGGAAACCGAACGATCTTCCCTTTGATAGGTTCTTCCACCAATCCACAAACGAATTCCATTCGCCTCCACTTCCTACGATTATCTTCCATTCAGTTGCAAAGATCTATTTCCATGCAAATGGACCAGCCTTCATACTGAATGCCATCAGAATTAACTGAACAAACTTTTCCCAAAGCTTGAAGGCAATTTATTTTTCTTTTTCATGACGCTCTGTCTTTTTATATATTTTTTTCTTTAGATCACCTCAATGCCTCATTAGTAATTACTCAGAGTAAGAATTTTTTTTCTTCATTAATCTATTGTTGCAAATCTAACAGAAGTAACGATGGTTCACAACAAACCCATTACAAACTTTACGAGAAATGATCATGTGTCACTTTTCTGAAGTACATTATCATTTACTTCTGTTGCTGTATTTACCTCAAGGTCAGACTTATTAAGCTATGATATTATTTGCTCTCCATTAAATATAAAGGCCGTGTCCTTAGTTTTTGTTGAAAGAGCGATTATAAAGGAATACATTGATTAAATTACAGTAAATACGATCAATAATTAGGAAACGATTTATCAAGGATAATAAGTAATAGTTTATCTAACAGGAACATTTTTAAATTTGATTCTGTCTAGACTTGTCATAAATATAAAATAGTCTTGATACAAGATACGGTCTTTTAATTGTACATAATTTTTGAAGTATATTAACAATTAGTGGTCAATGGTCTGTTGTCAACATCGTTATGATTTACAAAGGAAAATTTCTTTTTTTACATATAGTTTGGGGCTCAATTTCTTGGCTTAGCAAGGATAGGGCGAAGAGGAACATTGGTTTTGTGAATATTTGGGAAGGCCATACAGAATGCCGTAAAGATTTCCCAGACAGCAAAAAGATCTTGGTAACCTTTGATAATCTATGATCCATCTCATTTTTAGTGTTTTCACAACCTATTGATTTTGTCTTCTACTTTAAAAATTGCTTGACCAGTAATTTGGCTTCCTATTTTTGAAATTTAAAGTGCTATCATTAAGAATCACATCATTTTGTTAATGACAACCGGACTTGTCAGCGACTTACAGTTCCCGGTTTATCAGGCCTAGTAATAATCAAATCGTCTGTTTGGCTAAGATGAAGAGAGGGTTACAAGGTCACTCTTTCAGGGGAGAGAGAGACAAATGGGTTTTGAGTCTGGAAAAAGCACCATGAGACAACGACATCAACTCATTTTTCAAAGTCTTTTAGATCGTGAAAAACATTAAGATTTTTTAGTCTATGGAACAAGAATTGCAGGGTAAATAGAATTGGCAAAAGTTTGGCTTAGGTAATACAACATAAGACAAAAGTCCAATTTTGCAAAAGAGTATGAACAAAGAAAAAACTTCCTCACGTTTTGACAATACATATTTAGAAAAGTTAAATACTGATCTTGTGTCAAAACTGAATGCAAAAACAGATAAATTATGATGATTTCAAAGTTATTGGCCAGGCACAGAACCAACAGAAACTGCAGATACTTGAGTCTTTAAACATTAAACTACGGGTTCCCTCATTAAACACGCAAACTACCTCAATTCCATTGTTTTTGCCATAGGTCATTACTATTTGTACCTCTGATCTTTTTGTTTTGTTTTTCTGAAATATACTTTTTCTTTTACTGTTAGTGTGGTTCTATCGTTTGCATTGTAAGGTGAGCGTCTTCTTTTTTTTTTTTTTATAAGTATATTACTGTCTTTGTTTGTTTCTCTGTTATTGGAAAACTATAGAAAAAATAAAAAAGAATTTTCTTAAAATTAGACAATTTTTATTCTTTTTTTTTATTTTGAGGGTTTTGTGATTTTGCTATTTTTAATGTGCTCTTGTGTAACCATATGTGTCCGTATGTAACGTGATTTTAAGCTCAGTGTGTATGTATTTAAGTGTGCTCTTGTGTATGTGATTTTGAACAGCCTTTATAGATTTTTAGTGACTAATGTTTTAAAATAATTCAGTTTTAGCTGTTCAGTACTTTTATTAATTTATTTAATTTTCCATATGAATTCACTGATGATGTGATTATGAATCACGAAACGTATGTATGAAACAATAAAGGAAGTGTGAATCTCCATAGTATATAAATAAATATATATGACTACAATTTGTATATATATATATATATATATATATATATATATATATATATATATATATATATATATATATATATATATAATCTAAAGTATGCTAATTAAACTCATTTAGTATTTTTGGAAGGATAAGACATTTCCCCGTTTACCATGCCATCACCGTTACTACAAGGAAATACTGAATATGTTACACATGAATGACTAACTTCTCTCGTAATGCCCATCAACATACATAAAAAAAATCGGTATGGCAAACTAAATCCCAAACCGAATTTTTTATGCACATGTAAATTACATATTCTTTTCCTATTTTTTTTTCTTGATAAACACTTATTCAGGGCATTTCAAAATAAAAACAGAAGAGACTTCAAAAGATATAAAGCGATGTAGATCACAATAACGAGAAAAGCCTTTTCAATCTAATCTCAGATAGAGCGCCCAGAAGAAATAATTAAAAATAAACTCTGCTTCTCAATGATAATAAGATCCTAACGTTTCGATGAATTTCTCTTATTGTCCCCAAAAAGAGATAAGCTCTGAAAATAATGAAACGAATATTCAGAAAGATTGCGAATTATCGTCGAACAATAGAAGACGCTTCAAGCAATGTGGATGGATATACATTTTATCTGTTTACTTTTAGTATTTTACACAACATTATATCATTCAAAGCGACATGCATTTAAAATAAAAACATGCAAAAATGGATTAAAAATAAGCTAAAGTTTTCAGATAGGACTGTCAAAAGCTTTGATGGATTCCTAAAATTGTCTGGGAAAACAATCTCTGGGGAACAGTTTTCATTACAGTTGTTTATAAACTTCGAAATATGGACAAAAAGTTTAGAATACAAAGTAGATATACAGATTATTATCTTTGTTTCGATTGGCGTCTAACTCTTGTAATATTGGATAAAATATTAAAATAAAGATAGAAGGAATGAAAAATATGCAGGGCAGTTTTTACAACATGGAAGCGTTATAAGAAAAACATATGCAAATGGTAAAAGTACTTGAAAGTGTTTGGGGGGATGGATATCGTTACAGAATCCGTAAATTTCCTCCAGCAGGCAAACTGTGTGTAACGCAGGAAAGATAGGATAGGATTTATTTACGTGGTGACTTGGAGCAGCGTCTTGTGAAAATAACTGAGGAGAAATGAGTTAATCGGTTAACCTGTAACTCATTCATTAGGAAAAAGGAGAATGACGTATTTTTTTTTTTTTATCACGATGTTAATATTTTCCATGAACCGTAATATTTAGTCTTGCTTCAGCAACCTCGTTTACGAGTTGCTTCAGCATCACACACACACACACATACATATATATAAATATATTATATATTTATTTATATATATATATGTCGCTAGCTCCTATAGACCAATTAGTATATAGTTATGGAGCACTGAAGTGTCATATTATCCTTGATGGAATGTGTTTTGTAAACTATAGTTCTCGCGGTGAGCGGAAAGAATTAGGGTCTTGCAAATCTAGATGGCTCACGTAGTCGAGCGTTGACCCTGAAGACCCGTATCATGTCTCGGAATCTCCACTTTACGGGGGAGTGGTGGGAGAATGTTCTCAAATTGTAAGAGTGTGTGCGTAAGTTCGCTCGAAAGGGGGTCATGAAAGTGTAATATATGGATTGCCAGTAAAGATGAATTATTCTGGCAGTAACTTGAATTGGTGAACGTTCTGCCTGGTGAAGGCGCTAGACTTTTGCCAGTAAAGGTGAGAAGTGATCTTTTCATTTTAAAATGCCCGATTGGACATTGAGTTAATTGTGCACTCTGTTGGTTTCATTGTCATTTTATTATTGAATATTTTTCCATTTTATTGTCTTGCATATTTACCATGTATAACCTTTGGGATGTGTTGGGTGATTTTAGTAACACGGGAATTCTTCCATTTATACAATTATGCCCTTATGTCTTTATGCCTTTGTGCTTTATTTTATTAGTGGTCACATGTTGAGGGAATTTCTGACACATAACTGTGACTTCGGCCATGATAGACTTTGGCATTATTTTTGGGAGTGTTTAAATGATTGGTGTCAAAATGTATTTACCAGTCCGAGAGTTTGATTTTTCCATTTACCTATTTGCCAAAAGTTAAGGACAGTCTTTGGTCTTGTCTTCTTTAATTTTGTTTTTATTTTGTCATGTTAAGTTTGGGAATAAAACTGTATTTTTGGTAGAACATGAGTTTCGTCTAGCCTTGGTTTGCTTTGAGCTACGACATGAGAGAGAGAGAGAGAGAGAGAGAGAGAGAGAGGGTTAGGAGATGAGAACTGACATTCCTAGGAGGACTTCGATGAGAAAGGATGGTGTTGACTTTAAAGGTAGGTTGTTTCTTGTGCTTTGAGATTTAGGATTTTGGTTATGGAAGAAGCCGGGGAGAAGGACTGCATATATATATATATATATATATATATATATATATATATATATATATATATATATATATATATATATATATATATATATATATATATATATATATATATATATATATATGCTTAAAAAGTCACAGTAGATGCACGTGACTTCAGTGTATAAGCGAATCCCACAGGAAAAAGACAGGCTGAAGTTCAGTACCAAGCGCTTTCACGTTTATTGACGCATCGTCTTGGCACGAATGAGACAAATATAAAGAAGGTTACAAAGTAAACAAAAACAACAAGAATACCAGATGGTCAGTTGTCAAAGTTAATCCAGGATAATCCGGGATCGAGCTGTCACAAACTGAACCTAAGACCAAGTAAAAAGAAATACTAAAGTTTAGGCTTACAAAATCCAAAAACATGTATAACCTTGAATACCAGATGGTTAATTGCCAGAGGTTAAAAAGAAAAGGTTAATTCCGTTTGCCTTATGGTTAAGTATATATTTGGATTAGTTTGTGACCGCGTGATCCCGGATTTGCCGTGGATTAAAATGCACCGGAATGAATAATGTAAAATTTATGAACGAGAGAGTTATTTTATATATATATATATATATATATATATATATATATATATATATATATATATATATATATATATATATATATGTGTGTGTATGTATATGTATACACATACATGCACATCTAGGACACAAGCATTTAGGAGTGATTTCACTTGTACTTTATGGGGTTCAAAGCCTTCCAAACAGTATCCTTTTTTTATGTAAAATACTTTTTATTGGTACTGGTGGGACAGAAGGAAATAATTTAATTAGTTTTAAACTCCAGTGAGTGGTATTGCATCCCAACTCACAAGACTCTCAGATGCAGAATAGTATGGCCCCCAGGACCCTTAGGAAGGCCACCAACAATGTGACAAATTTTCTTACCGGGAGGGCCCCTGTAACAGCTCCAGCACCTATACTGAAAAGACCCCCTCAACCTTACGCAGTAGTTTATAGTTTCCCAGAAACCAATGGGAGATATTTAAAAATTTTGCTGGAATACGGAACACGAGACCACCTTTGCAGAAGCTTATAGAACAGACTCAAATAATTCAATAAGAGACCAATTCCTGGAAGCTGCAGATTTTAAAACCGGAGTCGATCACCTACCAGCACACTTCTATCGACATTCAGCAAGTTGCTATATTCTGCATGCCTTAGGAAACGATGCCTCCATCAAGAGAGACAAAGCCCCAGGAAACTGTATCCCCTTTGGAGAAACAAACCCTCAAGGAACAATGAACCCCTTTGGTGAAACATGCCCTTTGGGAAGAGTTTCCCCATCAGGAGGAGGATCCCCTTCAGGAGCAGCACTCCTCTTAGTCAAGCCACCCTGAGCCAACCCCTCACCAGCAAGTTCCATCACCTCTCAGCTACCCAGTTAGCATGCTGGACCAGTGATCAGAGCAGCAGCAAGGATGGCAAGAGCATAAAGTTCCCAGTGTGAGTCAGAAGTTTATTTCTTTGAAACACGTGCTCATGAGCTCATTTTTACCATCATATCTCACGAGTGAAGGGGTACTTCGAATGAAATGGTAGCGACTGACTCGCTGATGCGTTGGGAAGTTGGGTAAAATTCACTGGTATGTTAAACTTCATAAGCCTGCCTGGGAAAAACTTCAGGTATGGGGAACTTAAATTCCAACTTCTTTTATGACCTTGGTAGGTCCGTCACATGGGAGAGTGAGTGAGCAATTATATTAATTCCTGGTAAATTTATTAATTGCTGAGTGAGTAATAATTTCATTCTGGTGTGATTCAGAATATATATATATATATATATATATATATATATATATATATATATATATATATATATATATATATATATATATATATATATATATGTATATATATATATGTATATATATATATATATATATATATATATATATATATATATATATATATATATAATATATATATATATATATATATATATATATATATATATATATATATATATATATATATATATATATATATATATATATATATATATATATATATATATATATTGAAACTGAATAATAATGACAAAATACCAGTTAGGATAGGCTATTAGATGCTTTTTATATAGGATTGCACTAGACTATAAGCTATGAGCGTTAGCACTGGGGTACCCTATTGTGTAGCTTTCTGTTAAGTTGAGGTGCCACTGTATATACACACACACACACATTTACTGTATATATATATCCTTATGCCTGAAGGTAAGGGAAAAGGGAACCTACCAAAAGGATGTACCAAACCTGCCTATATGACCTCCAAGAGTGAAAGTAATAAGAAGGAACAGGGTTGAATGCCTTACTTTAGAGGCATTCTGGAGATAAACTCCTAAGATAATTAAATTACATGTATTTACAACGCAAAATCAGAAGATAATGAGAAACAAAGCAGGACACTGGGGTCCTACTCCAGCACATAAAATGAATAATAAGACATTAACTGGGTGCCGGGAATTTCGCTTCAATAGCATGGTTCATAAGGTTGCAATGAGAATTCCCTCAGTGCAACCAACAAGCATACAGCCGTGGCAGAGGTTTTCACAGCAGCAAGCACTCCTTTCTGCAATAGAGAAAGGCAAGGCATACAGTCATTGGGTGAAATAACGGTAACAGCGACGATAAATGGCTAGCGCTGAGGACAACAGAATTCCTTTTTCATAAAACACTACTGAAAATACTTACAACACGAGTTCATTATGACAGGTTAGGTCTATGTAAGTACTGCACTTTGAAACAAACTCTGAAGAGATGACTCCTGCAGTCGTACCAATGGAGGGGAAGGGGGAAGGGCTGGTGGGGTTGGCACTGGCTTTAAGATAATAGGACTGGGCATTCAGCCACAGAGGGAAGTTCGCTCTGAGGGAGCGGGCAGTCAAGAGATGTGACTTGTTTGGCGTCATTCTTGGTCTCTCCCTGAATCCCTGCAATGCAGGGCTATTTATTACCTCCAAGGATTACCATTTTTTTTTTTTTTATTCCAGATGCATTCTGGGTATATCCAACTCTCGCCTTGAGCGAGGCTGGCCGGTTAAATGCTATTAGATCCGCCCACTTGCCGGTTCAATGCGGTTAGATGCACCCAACTTTCTCTTTTTGGCGAAGGCTGGCCAGTTAAGCATTGCCTGAGGCCATTCCGGCTTTTCCGAGTTGGGGCCAGTATCTGGATTAAGAGGCTTAAGGCAGTCACGGAGATCAAAAGAGGATTAAAGAACCAACGGAAATCAGAATGAGATGAAAGAGGCAATTCCACGACTGACCATCGGTGCGTCGCGGCAAACAAACTTAATTAACAATATGACTTCAACGTGATTCTTGAAAGGCGAATTGCCTTGAGAGAGTTAACTCTCTTAGCAATATATATATATATATATATCTACTTAGAGATAACACATTCTTCCTATTGACAGCAATAAACGATCTAAAACTATACTTGGCTATGACAATATCGAATGAATATCAGTTATTCAGAATCTGCATCATCCTTCATGCAACAGTATATGCAATATCTTGGAAGGTTCTTTTCTTTTTCCTTACCGACAACTTTCCTTCAGACTCCTTTGAAAATCCCTTCAAGCAATGATGTACTGAAAGGATATTTTGAAAGCTGGAAGATCAAAGGAATGCATTATGTTGCACCACTTTACTTGCCTTGATTGACTGCCTAAAGGCAACGTCCCGACATCAGTGTCAAGGAAGAACGTTAGGAAGACGATACTGGTGCAGATTAAGCAGTCGTTATGACTGCATGGAACCTCTGGGCCCTCGCCCAAAGGCAATAAATATGGGAAGGTGTGAAAAAGAGGTTTCGTGTGGACCTCTGGAACCTGTTCCACCAGTAAAGACGAGTACAATGTTGCTAAAATTAATTAAGTTCCATTGTTTTTGTTTCTTTGTTTTCTGGTGTAAAGGCCGTGATGTGCAATAGCAGAAAAAAATTCTTCAGTAAAATTAATTATGATTCAAATGTTAATTTAAATGCACTGAAAGTATTGTTTGACAAACGGCACCCTCTTCTGGAAATTTCATGTTTTAGTAACCCCTCACATTTTTGTGGCGGAGGGCGATGGAGAAGCTCAGCGTTGGTAAAAATAAAATAAAAAAAATTGGCAACTCTATATCACTATCTGGAGTATTACGTCAAAAGCGCTATTTCCTTTATACTGACTAGTCTACGTTCATTCTGGTCACTTTTCTTATATGTAGGCTCTTGCTTGGAAACGAAAACAGATATACACAGGTCTCGTCTCGGAAGGAACACTGAATCAAGAAATATTCCGCATTTTATTCATTTATTTCTCCTTTATCTTTTTTTTAAAACATGGCCCTTGAAAGCAGGTGTGCATAGGCTATATGTATGTATGTATGATATATATATATATATATATATATATATATATATATATATATATATATATATATATATACATATACACATCATACATACATATACTGTATATATACATATATATATATATATATATATATATATATATATATATATATATAATATATTTTTTCCACAATGGATGCACTGAGTACATTCCATTGGCAGCCAGGTAACAAGTTCTTACCGTACGATATGCTTGGGAAGGCTGAAACCACTTGGCTATAAAGACACATGCACCTACATTTGTACACACACACTTATATATATATATATATATATATATATATATATATATATATATAATATATATATATATATATATATATATATATATATATATATATATATATATATATATATATATATAATATATAACAGCATCGAGTTAGGGAGAAGGAGAATTCCTTGTATTTCCTTTCAATGTACTTTATTGTGCTGACGTTTCAAGACCATGTGTCCCATTTTCAAAGCTATAAATTAAAAGACAACAGAATTAAAAATAGACTCAGATTTTAAAACGAGAAAAAATTTTTTACATAAAAGTATAAAAAGAAACATAACAGAAAGGAACAATGAATACCAAATAGTGCTGAAGGCAAAAGCTGAGTGACATTCAGGGTCCGTTTTGGTTCCAACGGAAACTCACGAGAGGTATAGAGGTGTTGACGTGGATTGAGTATTTAATTGGGGAACTAGTTGTTTAATAAAAAGAGATTCTAGTATTGACAGTTGGTGGTCATTCGGAGTTTTGCCTATTATTTTGAAATCCTTGTAATTGATATTATATTTGCATTTTTTCCCCGTGGTCTCTTATGCATGAAAATTCGGGGTTTGATAATTTAGCACCCGTTCGGTAACTTAAGCCACGATGAGAGTCTAATCTCACTTTCAACAACCTATGAGTGGAGCCCACGTACTTCCCAGGTCACATCTGGGGCAATTAAACAGGTATATGACTCCTGAGGTCATCAAAGGGTGCAGACTTTCTTTTATATTTAAACATAGACTTGATCGTCATTGGATTATTTGGTACTAGTTTCAATTCGACAGCCGGTAAATATTTGTTTATTATCTGTCGTAAATCTTGGTAAAAATGTTTATCGTAGATAAGCAGGACACTTGCATAGAAAGGTAGTTTAGGTACTGTTGGTATTTTGAATTTTGGTTGAAAAATATTATTTAAAAATTTGCGCAAATGTTTGTAAAATAGCTCAGATGGGAAACAGTTATTAATAAAATATTGGTGGAGATATAGAATTTCCTCGTGAAAACCATTCCAATCAGATGTTAAACTGAAGGCCCTGTGGAAGAGGGTAGATAAAGAGTTTAACTTAAAATTAAAGAAACAATGGCTGTAAAAATTAGAACCCAGACCGGTAAAAGTTTTTTCCTAAAAAATCGTGGTATTAAAATGATCATCGTGTCTTGAAACCATTATATCTAAGAAAGGCAATTTATTTTCACTTTCATATTCGACTGTAAACTTTATGTTTGGATGCATTTGGTTGGCATACTCAAGAAATTCATCTGCTCTATCTTTGTTCCTGAGCAGTAGAAAGGTGTCATCAACATATCTGCTGTAAAAAAGCGGAAGGCAAGCCAAAGGGCAATCGTCCAGCAGGCGCTCCTCCAGGGAGCACATAAAAATATTTGCAAAGGTAGGACCTAATGGAGATCCCATGGCCATTCCGTCAGTTTGAACATACGATTTCCCATTAAAAATGAAGGCTGTGTCCAGCACGGCCAATTGCAACAGTTTTTTAAAATCCGTGATATTAAAATTATTAAAAATGGTATCTGGGTTAGGAAAAATTCGGTCTAAAATAGTATCAATTGTTTCTTCCACAGGGACATTAGTAAAAGTGACTCCACATCTAAACTAGCCATAAAGATCTGAGTCTTGTGATAAAATCCTTTCTTTAAAATTATCAGAGTTTTTAATACTATAATTATTGGTAGTTAAGGGTGCTAGAAGTGGGACTAGAAATTTAGCCAGTTTGTAATTAGGAGTGTCATATGAGGTAAGTATAGGTCTCATTGGGATACCTTCTTTATGAATTTTGGGTAATCCATACATTATTCCATAGGAAGCACCTGTGCTATAAGGATTCATAGGTATCAGCACTTTATAATATTTCGGTCTTTTAAACTTTTTAAAAATCGATTTATTCGATCCTCGACTTTAAAAATAGTAGAATACTGAGGTTCTCCTATTTTTGAAACTTTGTTTCGTCTCCCAAAATACTTTCCATTTTCTGTACATACTCCTGTTTGTTTAAGATTACCGTACCTTTTCCCTTGTCCGGTCTAGTTATTACCAGTTCATCATGTTTACTCAGTTCCTTAAAGGGTATTCAAATCATTTTTGGAAAAGAATGGTGTCCATCTAGTAGTTAAGTTATTGTAGGTTTTCTGAGCTAACCCTTGTATTTGAGTACGCAGGCTCGCCACGTCGGTGTCGAGGCGGAGATTAAGTAACCTGGAAAACAAAGACTCAAAGAACCATAAAATTGATTATATGAAGGTCTGAAAGGAAGACCAAAATCCAGACCTAGTGAGAGCAAGAATTCTCTCTTTTCGATAACTTGTAATTGCTCAGATTGAACACAGTATTGTTGTTTTTTTTGAAAGTTAGGAATAAAAATCCCCAGTTTTCTCAATTTCCTCTCAGTGAGTTCGCCGGACAATTGATACATAGTCAGCTATACTTTTATTGAACATGAATTTAAAAACGATACGGTCAACAATCGATAACTTATCAATAACATTCATAAAAAGGCCATTAGCGAGTCCTGTAAGTTTAACAACATTCTTACTCTTATAATTAATCTCCATGTCTAACAGTTTCTTAGTTGCTTCATCATAAAATGGGGTTTGGTATAAAGAAGATTTATACAATTTGAACTTTACAAAATTCGGAATAATATTGTTGAGACGGCAGTATTTAAAAATTCAAGGTCCAACTCGGCCTTCCGCAGTCGTCTCGTGGTTTTTTCCAAAGTCCTGCAGGTGGTAAGGAGTTCATTAATATCGGCCACGGATCAATGCATGGAAACCATCATTGAAGTCTCACTCGGAACAGAAAGAAGTGCGAAGATGAAATCGAAGGGCAGCCATGACGAACAGTCCAACAGTCCTAACCAGATACCATTTTTAATAATTTTAATATCACGGATTTTAAAAAACTGTTGCAATTGGCCGTGCTGGACACAGCCTTCATTTTTAATGGGAAATCGTATGTTCAAACTGACGGAATGGCCATGGGATCTCCATTAGGTCCTACCTTTGCAAATATTTTTATGTGCTCCCTGGAGGAGCGCCTGCTGGACGATTGCCCTTTGGCTTGCCTTCCGCTTTTTTACAGCAGATATGTTGATGACACCTTTCTACTGCTCAGGAACAAAGATAGAGCAGATGAATTTCTTGAATATGCCAACCAAATGCATCCAAACATAAAGTTTACAGTCGAATATGAAAGTGAAAATAAATTGCCTTTCTTAGATATAATGGTTTCAAGACACGATGATCATTTTAATACCACGATTTTTAGGAAAAAAACTTTTACCGGTCTGGGTTCTAATTTTTATAGCCATTGTTTCTTTAATTTTAAGTTAAACTCTTTATCTACCCTCTTCCACAGGGCCTTTAGTTTAACATCTGATTGGAATGGTTTTCACGAGGAAATTCTATATCTCCACCAATATTTTATTAATAACTGTTTCCCATCTGTGCTATTTTAAAAACATTTGAGCAAATTTTTAAATAATATTTTTCAACCAAAATTCAGAATACCAACAGTACCTAAACTACCTTTCTATGCAAGTGTCCCGCTTATCTACGATAAACATTTTTACCAAGATTTACGACAGATAATAAACAAATATTTACCGGCTGTCGAATTGAAACTAGTACCAAATAATCCAATGACGATCAAGTCTATGTTTAAATATAAAGAAAGTCTGCACCCTTTGATGACCTCGGGAGTCATATACCTGTTTAATTGCCCCAGATGTGACCTGGGGAAGTACGTGGGCTCCACTCGTAGGTTGTTGAAGGTGAGATTAGACTCTCATCGTGGCGTAAGTTACCGAACAGGTGCTAAATTATCAAACCCCGAATTTTCATGCATAAGAGACCACGGGAAAAAATGCAAATATAATATCAATTACAAGGATTTCAAAATAATAGGCAAAACTCCGAATGACCACCAACTGTCAATACTAGAATCTCTTTTTATTAAACAACTAGTTCCCCAATTAAATACTCAATCCACGTCAACACCTCTATACCTCTCGTGAGTTTCCGTTGGAACCAAAACGGACCCTGAATGTCACTCAGCTTTTGCCTTCAGCACTATTTGGTATTCATTGTTCCTTTCTGTTATGTTTCTTTTTATACTTTTATGTAAAAAATTTTTTTTCTCTCGTTTTAAAATCTGAGTCTATTTTTAATTCTGTTGTCTTTTTAATTTATAGCTTTGAAAATGGGAC
>NC_089788.1:17274338-17291838 GCF_040412425.1 Macrobrachium rosenbergii | reverse complement strand
AGAGAGACAACATATAGGAAAATTCGGTAAGTACGAGTAAATAAAAACGAGGGAATGGGAAAAAACACTGATACACCTGAACTGAAAAGACGTCAACAAATAACAGGAATGAATTTGCTCTTCGATTGAACAACTGGAGGTCAAAAGATTCCATAACTGCACTAGTCAAAATATTCCGCATTTTAGTTGTAGCCAAAATAAAACTCCGAGAAAACTTAGAATGAGCCTTATCAAGCGTACTTAAAAACGAAACTGCTTGCAGCAGCTGCCCTCTTAATGTTGCGGCGAAAAAACAGCTGGTCGGTTAAAGAAGAATGCAGAGGATGTTTATCGTTGTATCACATCTTATGAAATAAGCATAATGGACTCACTTTACGGTTATGCCACAAGAGTTGGCAAAATAAACTTGACCAATGGCATAAGAACAGCACTCCAAACAAGGAAGAAGAAAAGAGTTAAAACACTTACATGTATACCTTCATCACGAAACATTCGAAAACATTTCCGCAAGATACCAACTTTTTGAGAAAATAGGAAACAATATTATGTATATGCATCTCATAAGTCAATTTCTTAGCAAAAGTTACACCTCAAGTCTGAAGTCACCAACATTTAACAGTTTCATTTACATTCAATCAGAATGCAAAGGTAAAAGTGTTCTGGATCGATTAACTATCATGCTTTGAGCTTTTGTAGGGTTATGCTTTATACCCCAAAACCTACTCCACTCATGAATATGTCTGTTTATTCAAGGATTCTGGAATCATAGACCTAAGGCGCGGAGAAATGACAACAGCTACAAGAATAGCATCATCGGCAGATGCAATTAATTTGTTCTGCAGACCATGTCACATGTCGCTAGTATAGAAAATAAACACCAAAGTCCAAGAACACCCTCGTCAACAGCACACTGCAAGACAGTAGATATTGACACGATGGCACCACAACTACCAAAGCCTTTAGGAAACCTAAATTGTAATACTGGTGGCAAGTTATTATCTTAAGCAGGTTATCTGCAACAAACCTTCATAGACACTTAGATAGCAAACAGAACAAAAACTTGCCAGGTTAACTTCCGAAACGACAAAGTGATCTTAGGAACAGAACAAAAAGAAATCGAGTAGTGTAGTCTAAAAAAAAAAAAAAAAAAAGATTCGAAAGACCCCGTTAGGGCCTAGGTCGCCAAACTGTGAAGCCCCATAAGCAAAGTTTTGACTTTTCTACAACTGAAGGCCACTGAACACAACTTAGGCTCTGGAAAGTATGGCTGAGGCAACACCAAGGACTCACCACACTTCTTTCCCACAAAGAAAAGCGTTTTTAGGGCAATAAACATCATTTCCATCAGCTCTTACCAGGGTAACCATGCTAGAATCAAATCCAAAGAGTTGCTACGTAAGATCTGCTTCACGCCTTCATTAAAAGCCCTCTAAGTTCTCCCACAGACTACCTGAGCTTGACTTCTAAGCTCAATGGAATTACGCCAAAAAAAGGCTGATGGAGTGTTCCTCCATAAATGATAAGCTTTTTTCATGATAGGCAAGCTTGCATGCAGCAATAAACCAAGGTTTATTTTTCAGTAAAATTTAAGGATTTTAGAAAGAATCTCATCTAGATAATATTGCTAAGATGATCATTTAGTCACTCCATAATACTCGGACTCCAATAAATATCGCTCCAAATGAGGTCAGTTTGATCACAGTGAATACCATTTTAGTTGGCCTGGGATTTCAAGTATTGCATACCTTTGTTGAAAAACTAACATCAGGAACAACTTGATCCATCTCCACATTAACCTTAATCAAACTATGATCAGATAAGCCGACCGGGGAACCTTGTAACATCTGTAAATACAAGTTCAAGACAGTTGCCAGAATGGGTTCATTTATTAACTGCTCACAACCAGAAATAGTGTAAAAATCTAAAGCAGCAACACCATGATTATCTGTAGCAGTAACAGAGCCCACAATTTAATATGTTTGCCTTAAAACAACCATATTTACCTGTAGAACTTTGCCAAGCTTTACAGATGAATTATCGAAATTAAGGCCCAAACTTCGAAACGTAACCAAATACCTCTTTGCCTATTTAACGGACATTAGCCATCAGTAAAACTACATAGGCTTCCCTGTCTTGGTTTCTTTTTCTCATGGTTTACAACTCTGACTGAATACACATCTCAAATTAATAATAATAAAAAACTGCTTGAATGTCTTTGGCACATAGATATAAGTTCTGAGATGTTTCGATTCACTTGGCTAGAAATGTAAAATAAACTAAACAACAGTTCCTACAACGATATTTCCATGCAATAAACTAAACTGT
Source organism: Macrobrachium rosenbergii (assembly GCF_040412425.1). Classification (NCBI taxonomy): domain Eukaryota; kingdom Metazoa; phylum Arthropoda; class Malacostraca; order Decapoda; family Palaemonidae; genus Macrobrachium; species Macrobrachium rosenbergii. The sequence goes on along the minus strand of NC_089788.1, from coordinate 17,289,513 downwards.
TAGTATATAACCTAGGAAAAAAATTATATGAAGATTGTATTACGTTGAAAAAAGATGCAAAAAGAACCCGGATGATCTACAGCTTTTCAAAACGAAGTATTTTTAGACCCCCAAAAATACCCTGACTTTCCTTTACGAGTAAAAAAAAAAGTTTGCCACCAGTGGGATGCAGCGTAAAGGCTAACGCACGCACAAACACAGATTATAAATATATAAATTTGTGTGTGTCCGTATTACCGAATGTGTGCTTTATGCCTTAAAAAACGAGAAGTGAAACTGACTACTTTTCCTCTTTCCATTTAGCCATTATATTTCCAATTTACACCGACCATCGGAGCGTTTCCACCTCAGGAACAACGTTTACCAATCCCATAGAGCAGAAGAGATTAGTGACAACAGGTGGGCCATTTGTTCAAAGTTAAGGATTAAATTTATTTTACGTGGCTAAGAACCAATTGGTTACCTAGCAACGGGACCTACAGCTTATTGTGGAATCCGAACCACGTGATAGCGAGAAATAAATTTCTCTCATTCTTTATTGGCCAGTCGGAGATTCGAACACGCGGCCAGCAGACTGCTAGCTGAGAGCGGAACCCACCCACCCGATGAGGAACTAAAGTTTGGCCGGGGCCGTTTGAAGTACCAATTTCTTTCTCTCTTACAAACACACACACATACACACACTCAAACACGCTTCCTATTTTGTCTAAAGAAAAAAACGGAGAAATCCTTGGGGAAACGTTTCCTCTACAATGCTCTCATGCAGTTGGTATTTGAGGGGCTAACTTTCAAGATATGCAGTCGTGACAATTAACTGATACATTTTCTTTTCTGCCGAGGCAGCGGTGGACAATATCAGAACAAATGACCCACTACTACGTATCGTGATTCAAATCGTATTTTCAATGCACCAAAAATAATTTTTAAAATTTTTATTTATCTTTTTTATTTATTTATTTTTTTTTGAGGGGGGTGATGCGGGAACCCGAGAACGGATTGGCTAGATGGAACGGGATGATTGTTAGGACGGTGTAGCCCACAGCCCTATTCAGTGTTCTAGATCCCTTATCAAAATCCTCCAGTAAGCCTTCCCAAACATATTAAGCATCTTGCATTTGTAATTCTTAGGCTCTGTATCATAATTCTGTTGGACAAACGGTCTTTGACCCTCTCTCCTTCATTGGAATTCTCATCCAGATATTCGCAAGTCTGATTCATTCATTCAACAGCAATCTCACTACTTACACTTCCGCAGATCCGAACTCTTTAGCATTCTTTCACTTTTAATTAGCTACTTTACATCATGAAGGTCACTTCCACAAGCAATCAGAGGCTAAAACCAATCCTTTCAGCTCTCATTATTCTTCTTTTCTTCAGCCCACAGCTTTCAATATACGGTTTCCTTTGGCAAAAATCTCAGTGATCTTCAAAGCAAATCTTTCTCTTCCATACTGTCATTCAGATTACAAGTTTTGGTCACTAAACATTCCAGCAGATCAACTTTTTCTCTAACTGTAGTTGTTCTCTGTCATCATTTACAAAAGTACGAAGTAATGACTAGATTACCCCTATGAGGTAATCCAGCTTTTACACAATACTGGCATGAGACTTCTTGGATCTCTACAATGGCTTAGGAGGAGAAAAATAATTTACTAAAATATTATTACGTTTATTGCATTATGGCCTAAACTGTAAGGCTATGTGGTGAAATAATGTTGATTTAATTTTAAGTTGGGATGGTTGAGTTAGGTAACGTTGAGTTGGCCCATTTTAGCAAAAGTAAGTATACAGATTCAGACGCTCACAAATTTAGCACAAGACGGATTTAGTCAGATAGATAATGACAGAAATAGACAGAGAAATGGAAGGATTTATAGTCAGCAAAGCTTTTGAATATGTTTACACGAAACCCTTGACCACTGCAGAAGCAAATCGTTAAGCAGGAGGAAAAAGTATTGATTAATTTCCATTCATTGTTTTGCACTATCCTCAGAAGAGGAGAGAGACAGATACCAGAGCAAATAGTCTGAGATGAATATATGCAAAATCGAATAGATTTCAAGACCTATTTGCATTGCACATATGAACAGGAATTTCCTTTCAGCCAGGGATTATACACTTAAATCTCCTATTTTCGTTCGCAGATGTAATTTCACGCAATTAATAAAATCCTACCATATATAAAACGAACCATTAAAAAGATACTGCATCTTGAGGGAACGTGATGTGAAAAGCTCGCTTCTCTAAAACTAGTTAAAAAACACACGTGGATTATAAATTATCAAATGACTTACCGGGGTAACAAAATTTTACTTATATTGAATCTGTAACTAAAGTGTTTTATTACTTGGGTAAAGGTTCAATCCAATCTTAGGTTCTATACTACACTCATTTACAGTGGGGCATTTTTCCTTTTATGCATGTACTCATGTCAGTATGTACAGCATATAGCTTCCCGACCACTGGTTTGCAGTTTAGTAATTTCTGTTGAGTCAGATTACCTATTACGCTGCCTGACTCTCGTTAACATCCTTTATTGTGCGGAAAATATCAGAGATTTAGAGATGCGTTCATTTGTTCGTAACTCTCAAAATTTAGGATACAAAATTTGGTTAAGTGGCAAAAGCAACCTTCATTCACCCTTCCACTCGGCCAAAATAGTCGGTTTTCAATGAAATACACACACACACATATATATATATACATATATATATATATATTACGTATTTAATGAATTATGTGTTTCTCGGGGTTAGTCTGTAATATGTCTTCCGACAGCAGGTCAAATCACCGCTCTAACTCTCGCGTTTTCCGGTAAAAACAACAAAATCTGGTGCCAAAAGCGGGTATAAATGTACGAACCTCAACCAGTCATAATATAAATCAGTTTTTAAAGTAGTAAGTACTTAGGCATGAGCTGCACCATGGGATATAAATTGCAATTCAGTTGTGGAGGAAATTAATCCTGATTAAGACCGTAACAACGAACAACGACATAAGTATAAATATTACTTGTAAACAAGCTTACGGTCACAAATGATCGGATTCAGATATACTGTCACAGACGAATGGTCGAATAACTAAATTTACCAATCGTCTTCCATCACAGCGGGCAAAAGGAATGCTCATAAAATTTCAAAGTATTAATGAATTGTTGAAGCGAAGGTAAATAATTCATGTACCTGCTGAGAGAGGTAATCACATCAAAGTTCCCTTTAATGGAAACTATTCATTTCGCAGGTATGAGTCGTCTCGGGCCGCATTATATGTCAATTAACTGATTGATTGTACATAATCATGCTCACAATCCCTTACAGAAAAAAAAAACCTTAGTCAAATCGAGATAAAAAGAGAACTACGAGGAAAGTCGCCGAGGGACGCAACTGGACTTCTTTTGTTGCAAAAAAAAGGGGGGGGACATTCTTTCTGGAAAAGGGAAAAGTTTTAACCGGAGTTTTAAGTGGTTGTATCATTCATTTGTTTGGCTTCTGAGAAAATCACATAGGAGTTGTTTTTACCCAACAATAAGTTCTTAATGTTTTTCTCTATAATCTCCTTTGCATCAACCAATTAGGATATTTGTAGTAAATGGGCGCATTTGCCATTAAACTCAAAAAGTGACAAAGAATCTTATTTGTGTAATAGACTTAATAGGTAAAAATACATGACATACAATCCCAGTAACTGACCCAATAACTTTTTAGGTGCTTCAAACGCCACTGATGAACTTCAATTCCTTTTTAGTGAGGGATAAGGAAAAAAAGACATTGCTATATAGAGACACAGGGTTTTATGCTCAAATTCCTCCGATTCTCTTTTGAATAAAAACCTAAAATATCACTTGAGGGATTCGTACACCATATATGAAAGTGAAAAGGTGAAAACTATCTAGTGTCTGAGTCATGTACGATTAAGCTAGTCATATGGTTTTACGAATACTGGAGGCTATGAGTCAAATGCATTCAATTAAGGTATAATTATGGTGACCACATGCGAACTATGACGGCAGCTAAAGTAGACATAGATATGCTATAAGATACAAATGCGCCCAACTGATAAGAAAAATAATCAGCAAATTTGCCATCAAAATATAGTTTCATGAAAATTTATTAGTGGGGTTTCAGGAAAATCCAACCTATTTACAGTACCTACAACAAACTCCTCCAGTCAAGTATACGAGTCTTTGAGGGTAAAAGAAAGAAATTCTACACACGAGATTCAAAACTGAATATTGCAAAAACGGGTGTTTCACACAGTAAATAAAAGAAACTGTCCACTCGAACCCTGGAACTGGGAATAATAAAGTTGCCTTCGGGCTGCACAGCACCCAACTGCGATCCTAACACTGACATTCATGGCGGCTTTAATGTGAGCGAACACTCGCAGATTTAAATGTATTTGAGGACATGAAGTTCAGTGCTGGTGAAGTAATATGCAGGACTCATCTCAAGCTCTCGCTCTCTCTCTCTCTGTCATACGCACACACACACATTATATATATATATATATATATATATATATATATATATATATATATATATATATATATATATATATATATATATATATATATCGCAATATAATTTTTCAAATTCTCAAGAATTATACAACAAACATCACTTTATATTCACTTCTCAAAAAACTTACATCCAACTCTGAATATCATTACGTATAAGTTATAGCGGATTCCATATCAAGGGATATTTATGTCTATATATATGTGTGTATGTATGTATGTATGTATGTATGTGTATGTGTATATATATATACATTATTATATATATATATATATATAGATATATATATATATATATATATATATGCACGTGTCCGTGGGTGATTATACGATCGTATCATTGGTCGGTAATTATGAACACTGGGTTTCCGTAATCAAAACCGATTTTGGCTTTTTACATCCGTCAAACATCACAGCAGTTTTAATTACCCCATCATCTACAGATAATTGACTCCGTTCATGCACAACTCAGTTATGACTATCCTCTCATCAAAATTTGTTGCTGGATTAATGTGTATATGTATATATATATATATATATATATATATATATATATATATATATATATATATATATATATATATATATATATATATACATATAAATATATATATAAATATATATAAATATATATAAAATATTATATATATATATATATATATATATATATATATATATATATATATATATATATATATATACATACATATATATTATATACAGTATATGTGTATATAACATACGTATTGTATATGTATGTATTATATATATATATATATATATATAATATAATTTGTGTATATATTATATATATATATATATATATATATATATATATATATATATATATATATATATATATATATATATATAAATTATTTGATTTACTAATTAAACAAGATCTGTGTTTATTTCCGTCTTTTATATCACTAAAGTTTGTGGGTTATCTTTTTAACACTGTCCTAATTCAGTTGTGGATGAAAATAATCCTGATAGAGAACGTGACGACAAATAACCACATACATATAAATGATGCGAAGTAAACAAATGAATTAAATATCTGCAAAAACCTCTATAGAATCCGACTTCTTATGAGGATAAGAATTTCCTTTCCGTTTACTCTTTAATACTTGCTATAGCTATTATGTTGAATGGCCGCTATTTATCTGATTATATCCTCGAACAGTTCGTTTGGTTCTTTCTATAACTTTTATTTCCCGCAAAGTTTATGAATTCGTGTACTTTTACTTATGCGCACAAAGCCCAATAATTTCCGCATGCAGCCTTATCCCTCTCGAGATGCATTAATTTTCAGTCGAGAACAACCAAGTCACATCACAGATTTGAGAGGCGAGTGGGGAAAGCTGTAAGATGGTTGGATTATTTTCAGTAAAAGATTAATGAGTCTCGATAGGAATAAGGTTGAATATAGCAGTAAGGTCGGATGCAGTCATTCATGTGCGAATAAGTGTACTTGTGCATATCAGTGAATGTACACAAATTCATAGTTTCTTGAAATGGAAATTATAGCAATAACTAAAATTAATAGTGGAGGATGTAATCAAAGCCAGAATAACTTTTAACGTTATTAAAGCAAAGCTAAAACTAAAACACAACCTAAACCCTATAAAAGCAAATAAATATTAAATAATTACTTCATACTAATTATATATATATATATATATATATATATATATATATATATATATATATATATATATATATATATATATATATATATATATATATATATATATATACATATATACATACATACACATATATGTATGTGTGTGTATGATATACCAACACAGTTGAACACGTTTATGTTATATATTTTATGTGTTGTAGGGTGCATATATATATATATATATATATATATATATATATATATATATATATATATATATATATATATATATATATATATATATATATATGCACCTCAGACGAACACTAGTTATATAACATAAACGTGTTCAACTGTGTGGTATAACTTTAAGATATGGCAATAATTTACTTCTTAAAAGTAAAAATACAAACAAATCGCTCCACATTACAAGGGCCATCAGCCACTTAGAAAACTCACTTGAACATTAATAACGTTTAAAGAGACATGACACCATTCTCGTTTGTAAATGAAAAAATATACTTTACTTCCAACATTTGAAATATAAAATTTTGTATTTTTGGGTCTCTTGTATGCTACAATTTTTCAAGTGCCTTTTCCCCTAAAAATACGCACAGACACCCCCATATACATTTAAATATGAATTGCGAATAACATTTCGTAAGATAAGATGTACTGCAGGAAAGCACTGAACTGAAAATGGTAATCAAATCTGAAAATGTATGAAAACAAAAAGGAACAAAAGAGGCGATACATTTTTCAAGTTACATTTTCAACAGCAAATATTTTTTCTCCTTTTGTTAATGTATAATGCAACACTCACTCACAGGATCGAGGTAATCGATGGTGTTATCGCAGTTGCGTGCGCAATCCAGTGACGTCCCCTAATGGCAATCCAATGATGAACGAGAGAGAAATAAAAAAAAGTTGCTTGAAGTTTCACTGATGGACATGTCGTAGGCATACTAACCCATCGGAGCTGACAACTTAAAAAATCACATAGTGTATAAATCACCTTGTCTAATCTATTGTTGAACTTCTAGTAAATATTCTATTCAAAACCGCAACTTGTCTGTTCCGAAATGAATCTATCTTATAATTATGCGAAGCAGTTCTCAGAGTGACTGGTGCCCAACTTTTGCGTTCCATTTCCCATCCATTAGATCTTGACTGGTTAGCACTTAGGTGTAAATAACGTCGTCTGCAATCATTTGCTGACCGTGTGAGTATCTTATTTGTTTCGGACGAGAGAGAGAGAGAGAGAGAGAGAGGTGGGTAAGTTAGTGACGAGTGACAGCGTCGTGTTCAAAGCCAGCCTCATTTTCACCCACATGTTCATTAGCACTAGAACTCAGTCATAATATAGAATCACATTTACTGGATCATTAATATTATCCGTGTTGTGTTACCAGTATTAAATGCAAAACCGTTGTAGTCCTTTAGCTGTCTTAGACGAGCGGCTCTTCCTAATGAACTATGTATCACCAGCACTAACGTCTGACGGACCAACTACCGCTGACATACAATCACTACACGTTCTCACTATAAATAAGAAGTATGTGCAATACACATATCCACTGACAATCGTAAACTAGAAGGTTTTCAGTCTGAACAAAGGTGAGACGCAACTTCGAACAGAGACTGATAATGACTGGATGAGACGGGAGGCACGAATTTGTTTGCAAGGCTGTGATTGGTTGTCGTTAGCACACCCATACTTCCCCACCTCACTACTCTAACAAGCATTACCTAACAGTCGATTTGGTTCTTACAAGGAGGATCTAAATTTAATTCTGTGCAGTTACAACCAATATATTATTATATACGATATGATTTTCAAGATTATAGACCTATTGAAAATGTACCCTTGAAACATCCCATCTAAAAAGACAGTGCATGTATAAGCCAGTTTAGCAACGTGCAGTACAGCTGAAAGGCAGGAGTGAATCGTCGGGAATCCAACTGTGTGATCGGCCCAGATCTGCTCCAATCATTCTTCCGAGAGGACAGGAGCCATCAACCTGTACTTTGTAGTCTGCACTCTGCAGTCTAAAAACAGCGAGGTGGAGATATCACCAATGGCCTCATGGACAATGGTGGCAGCTTTGTATCCTATTCAAGTTCGCAACGCATAGAGAAAATTGCTACAACTCTTAATAGCAAAAAACATATAGTTGATAAAACCAGCGTATACCTTATATGTATAGATATAACCATTATAATAGAATTTCACCTTATCGCAAACATATTTTCAATGAAGATCTTAACAACAACAACAACAACAACAACAACAATAATAATAATAATAATAATAATACTAATAATAATACCCACGGATAATACACTTTACCAGAAGTATTTTAATTCTCCAGAATTTCTGAAATGAGAGATGCTTCCAGGTAATAATTTCTCTCAATTTACAATGAGCCTTTCCTCTTTTAATGTATTTACCATAAAATTAGCCTACTTACTCTTTCTGTAGAACCTGGCCATGACTTGCTAAGGAATTCTCAAAATTACGGAAAAACTGCGAAAGATAACAAAACACCTGTTATCCATTTCACTGACAACAGCCATCTGTAAAACTAAATGCGTTTCCCGGTCTCGGCTTCTTTTTCCTCATGGTTTGAATGTAGTGTTAATTTAAAGCACTTCCTGAATAAATATCTGGAATTAATTAAAAAGCAGCAAAAATGTCGTTAGCATGTAGATTGCGTTCCGAGAGATCTCGATGCACTTGGCTGGGGATGTAATAGAAACCAAACAACTGTTCCAGGGACGACATATTCATGCGACAGCTTTGTTGGTAATACAGAAAGAATAAAATTCTTTAATCTAGATGAAGGTTTGGTATTACGTAAAGAAAAGGATCTCAGCAATCTACGACTTTTTAGAACGTAAGCAGTATTTTAGACCCCAGGTGCTTTTATCCTGCCATTCCTTTAGGGGGTAAAAGAAAAAAAAAGTGTTTGTCACGGGAAGCGCTGCCTTTTAATTCAGGTTCTTCATGAACTTCACTTCAAGTGTTTGCGGTGGTATGCAGCTTAAAGATTTACTAACACACACACACACATATATATATATATATATAATTACATATAATATATATATATATGTAACAAGGAAACAGAATTAACACTTTTTGAAAGTGTACGTAACGTGCTCCAACGATCTTTATTCAGGAAACGGCGTATGAAAGTTCGCTCACGATAACACTTACATCCATTTTTCTCCCCTCTCTCTCTCTCTCTCTCTCTCTCTCACCGTGTATCGCCTCTCTCTCTCTCTCTCCGTGTATCGCCTCTCTCTCTCTCTCATCGTTTTCCAAGTTCACCCACCTGAATCTCACTCATTCTCACCAAAGCAATTAAATGGACTATTTAAAGAAACGCAACAGTTTCTACAAAAAATAGGTTTATTATTCAAATAACCCAACAAGAAATGAATAAAACAAAGCAAAGATTAAAATGCATAATAAATGAAATATCAAGTTAGATAACTAAACTCTAAACTGCAAAACACTTCTGATTAAAGAAGTCTCACTATGGCTAATAGCCTGAAAATATCCAAACTCACACATACTCCCCAAATCAATAACTAGTCATGTCAAAAACAAAACAGTCTACCACATGTTATTCGAAACAGTCCACACTATCCACTCTGTCCACAGTGTCCACAGACATCTGTCGGAAGAATTAAACATGATAGAAGACTCCCAAAAATATATGAAATGCAAAACACAATAATGGAAAGTGTAAAATGCATAGCCAAGATATGGCAAACGTAACATGACAAAACAATAATATAAAAGAGGTATGAATATTCATATTAAATCTCCCACACCAGTTCAAAATTCATAATGATTAGAAAATCATAGTAAAAATCACAAGTTCAATTTCCTCCCATAAAAACAGAGATTTCAAACTCTACCTTATCTGCCGATTCAAAGCCTGGATCCTCTCCAAAGCTACGTCTAGACAACTGCAGTTCTATCACGTTAATGAACGATCAAACTCACTTTTAGGGCAGATTTTGGCATAATCTAGATCAAATTAACGCACGTACTCACGAATATACATAACACTTCGGAAGATCACCTGACCGGCAATATTGCTGAGGAATCAAACTATTTGTTGAACACAAAGATTTTACCTCGAGTCTCTCGACCTAGTTCCATCTGACTCCATAAATTCTTCCATCACATCTTAAAGCATTGAAGCTATGAAATGCATATATGTGTCCTTTAAAATTGTAGCCATATATTTTCTGAAATAGAGCTCGGCCACCACATAAGAGCGTCTCGCTCTCCTTAACGGCAAACTAAAACAAAAGCATATGTATAAAACATAACAGATAGGGCTATGCTCAATTAGCAATGTCTACTGCACTGCAGCTTTAAGGACTACTCTCATGACGCACTTCCAAAGTCACTGGGGTTGAGTTCTTAGAGCCTTTACATGTAATCTTACAAACACGAATAAGCTTTACTACCCCCACAACAAGAATTATCAGTAAAATAGCTATTAAGACAATTAAAATTGTCGGCATAATATATTCCTGATACTGGAACATCACTGAATCGTCAATGTCTTCCAACGGTGGAACCGTCATTGGCACCTTGGTTGTAGGTACCTCCACTACCAAATGCTCGTTATGCGTATGACGCATAATTGTCTTCTCGGAACTGTTGAATACAGCACGGCTAAGTACGAGAAAGTCCGTAGACAGGATTCTGCATGAAGCATCAACCAGCTTGGATCCTTGAAGAACAAATGATGTCGACTTGTTGCTCTGGCACATCATTGTAACTGCATACTCCTTGTAAAACACAGCAGGAAGAGTACTGGTGGACTCAATGTGGTAATCTCGCAGGAACTGTCTAAAGTCACATTCTGTCGGAGTCTGTCCATGAACTAATGATAATTCACAACCACCCACAGACAAAACTCGCAACTGGAAAATACTACTGTCACACACACACCTCTCTCTAACTAAAGTACAACTCGTCTTATAATCAACTCCCGAACCTTGATATTGATCTCCCAAAATGAACATGGTCTCTAATCTATCCCATGTCACTACTGAGTCTCCCAAAAACACTCGGAAAAGGTCTAATAACAAAAAGGTTTCATGTTACTGAACCAAAAAAACTACTAATGCAAAAGTCAAACACTCACAATGTGAACTAATTCCAAGTTTGTATCTCAGAATAATCACAGTCAACTCACTATTAAGCACACAACAAACTCTACGGAACTCACTCCAAAAAAAAAATTCTATCCAAACACTAAAAGGTATCATATCTCGTAAAAGACATGAAAGTTCTACTCCGGTTAGCAAATATTTCGCAACACCTGACTAACTCTCAACAAAATAGCAATTGACGTAATGGCAATCGCTCCCACGATCTTAACAACTATAACTACTCACGATACAGCTCCCTTCATTTAAAAAAAAAAGAAACTGAAAAAAAATCCAAATACTCAAATACGATCTCCCAACCCGAAAAAAAAAGATCAGACTTGTTCGGTCCGACATACTAAGTACCTCCCCAAAAAAAATCCTAAACAACACCCACATTGCGTCAGATGATGAAATACATCATAACACAACAACACACTAACACACGGGTCAAATCTCGTATGAAATTAGCCCATGTCTCAACTTCTAAAATCATTCGAAAACAAATGACTAAGAACTTCAACATCCAAAATGAACAAGAGACAAAAAAAAATAAAAAAATATCACATATATATACAAACATCAACCCACTTATCCCTCTAACTATATACAAATGTTCCATTACATCCCAACTTTCTTTAACTTCGAAATATGGGTCAATTTCGTCACTCCAGTATTTACATCTTTAACTACAAATCTATTCCCTCTTTTGATCTCTACAATCTCAAAAGGTCCGTGGAACTTCGGACTTAATTTATAATTCAGATCATTCCGAACATTCACTTTAACAAACACTCTATCACCCATCGAAAAAGCTACTCCCCTCGATTTCGCGTTACTTTTCTCTACCATTGCACGCGAACTAAGTTCAAGTTCTTTACTGATACGTGCAAATCTTTCTCTCGCTGTATTTATCAATGAAGTGACCGTAACATCACCCTGAACACACTCTGGTAACAAATCAAAAGGTCCTTTCAACTTGTATCCATACAAAGCTTCTGCTGGAGATATCTTAATTGTGTCATTCATCATAGTATTGATACTATATCGCACTTCATCCAAAGATCTGTCCCAATGTGTATCGGAACCACCCACCGTCATGCGTAAAGCTTCGATTACTTTTCGATTCGCCCTCTCACACAACCCATTCGCTTCAGGTCTATACGGGATTATAGATACTTTCTTTATCCCCAACAATTTAGCAAGACCGTCTAAAGTCTTATTAATAAACTCCCTACCATTGTCTGTGATCAGACATTCAGGAACACCATATCGACAAATTATCCCCTTAAAGAACGCTATAGCAACTTCCTCAGCTGATTTGTATTTCAGTGGGAAAATCTCGACAAAGCGAGTCAACTCATCAACAACTACTAATAAATGTCTATAACCATAAGCGGACTCTGAGAAGTTACCCAGAATATCCATATGCACTCTCTGAAACGGCCTATGTGGTATGGGATATGAACCCAAACGACACGACACTGTCGTCGCTGGCTTATTCGCATTGCAAACAGCACACTTCTTCACAAAGGCTTCTACTGCGGAAAACATATTTTTCCAAAAGAACTTTGACCTGACGTTTTCATACGTCTTGTCCACACCCAAATGAGGAGAACCAAATTTTACAATGTACAATGTCTAGAACTTGTGGTACTAGACTCTCTGGCACGATGATTTGTGTAATCTCACCCATGCTTCTGAGTACTTCGCAAGTTATACTTAACTTTTCTCACCAATAAATTATTCTCCAACTCTAGACCAGAAAAAGGCAACTTATACCCTTTCTTCGGTGAAACTCCTTAAGAAATGCCTTAGCATCTGACAACAATTTATCTTCATCTTGCTTTTGTTCCAGCAAGCCTATGTCCCAAGTGACATTTTCACCCGTAATATAACACACGGCGTTACTCTCACTATCACGAATAACAATCTCTCCTGAGACTGCCGACTCACTATTTCTCCCCGAAGTATGCACTGTAGGAACGTGTATGTCCTCTACATGCGATCTCTCAGAATTACTAATATCAGAGACATTAGACACCAAATATTTACTCTCTTCACCCACACAGGATTCGGTGTGTATTTCCTCATCCTCGACCGGAAAATATCTGCTCAATGCATCTGCAACTACATTATGCTTACCTTCAATGTATTTGAGGTTTGCATCAAAATCTCTCAATGTTAGGAACCAACGTGCTCTCTTGGGCGACAAATTTGGCTTATTAAAAGCTCTAACAACGGTTGATGATCTGTAAAAATCTCAACTTTATTTCCCAACAACAACATCTTAAAATGAACAAGGCTAGAGACGACTGCGAAAGCCTCCTTGTCCACAACTGACATCAGCCTTTCGTTACTACCACGCGTTTTGAACTTTCTGCTGCTATAAAAAGCAATTGGGTGTAATTTCCCCTCAAATTTCTGCATCAAACACGCACCTATACCTTCCTGACTCGCGTCAGTCACTAAGGTGAATGGTTGACTAAAATCTGAAACTTCAAAACTGGTGGGTTCACCAAAGCGTTCTTAAGCTTCTCAAAAGCTAATTGTTGACTATCACCCCAAACAAACTTAACGTCTTCTCGTAACAAATCTGTCAATGGAGACGCTATTGTAGAAAAATTCCGCACAAAACGGCGAAAGAAACCCGACATACCTAGGAACGAACGAATCTGTTTCCTGGTTTTGGGAACTGGAAAATTCACAATGGCTTTAACTTTCTCATCATTCACTCTAACTCCCTCTTTAGAGATAACATGTCCTAAATAGACAATTTTTCTCTTCAGAAACTCACATTTGGCCAATTTGACCTTTAACCCAGCGAACCGTAATCGCTTGAGGACTTCTTTTAACACCTTTAGATGTTCTTCAATTGTATCTGTGCATATGAGAATATCATCCATGTACACAAACACCGACTTTCCTAACAAGCCATGAAGTACTGTGTTAACCAGTCTAGTAAATGTTATTGGGGACCCTTGTAATCCAAAAAGGCATCCTATTAAACTCGTAATGTCCCTTTGGTACCGAAAATGCTGTATATTTACGGCTACTCTCACAAAGGGGAACCTGTAAAAACCCTTGCATCAGATCTATAGATGAATATATATTCTTGCCACCGATCTCAACAAACAAATCAGGCAAACAAGCTACCGGATATCTATCTGGGCATGTTTTTTCATTCAATTTACGAAAATCTACACAAACTCTGATACTACCGTCTTTCTTAGGAACTGCAAGCAAAGGAAAATTAAACGGAGAATTGGACGGTCTGATAATGCCTTCCGACTCCCACTTCTGAACTTCTTTTTCTACTTCTTCCTGATCTTAAAAGGAATTCGATATGCTGGAATATATATGGGATTTGTACCCTTTTCTAGGCGGATTGAATGTTCTAAAACATCTGTAACTCCTAATTTATCTCCCTTCAAAGCAATGATATCTAGATATTCTTTCAACACTTTCTCTACTTTATCTGAATACTCAGGATAATCAACTTTAGCCAAATGTTCATGTAGAACCTGACTTCGGAACTGTTGCTCCCTCGTTAGGAAACATATTCCCGTCTCCACAAAAACTCACTAATTTATGCTCTTCCTTAAACTCTTCAAAATCAATTACATAAGTACCCTTTGTGATATTTTTTTCACTGAGTCTTGATAGCTAACTAATTCTACTGAAGTCACGCCTGCGACTGAAATTTCATTCACTGACACCGTACTCACAACGTCTTTGAATTTCTCGGTTTCCTCAACAACGCACACTTGAGAAGGAAACTTTTCTCTTTCAGCGACACTTTAACTAATGTAGGAACTCGCGGTTGCAATTCAACATCTTCCAACAAA
>NC_089788.1:17259338-17269338 GCF_040412425.1 Macrobrachium rosenbergii | reverse complement strand
GTTCCAAGCATCACAAACAAACTCCGTAAATATATTCCTAATAGATAGATATTTTACTCAGAGAAGAAAATTGATAAAGAGAAGCAGGTAAAACCATTTTCTTCTCGGTTTGGAAAATCTGGTAGGAAAATTATTTTGGGATTAGAAATCGCAAGTGTTTCCTTACCAATATTATGATCCTACATACAAAAAAATAATGATAGCTTTGTCTTTTAACTAATTTGTTGATAAATTTCGTCTTTATTCTTATATTTCCGTCTATTATCACGTTGGTAATATCATGTCTTTACTGTTATCATCTGTTGTTGCTGATTATGATATTTTACAGACAGGCTAGATATATTTTCTAACTTTTTCAGTACTTTTAGATCTATAGCGTATTTTTCATAATATAAAGGAAAGGAAAATAAAACGTATCACGAGAATGTAAAACATTCAAATTACATCGTGATAATTTATACAAGAAAGACCGAATTTCCTGCAATGTTTATGAAACCATAACTATTGATCCGGAAGGAGAGAAGGTTTATTGGCAAGATCATCTTGACTTGGAAAGAGCAGAGCCCATTTCCTTCCTTTCCTCTGACCACAACCCATCAAGTTCCAGCCACCCCTGAGGCAGCGAGGAATGTTTCCGTTAAAAAGCACCTTTTCTCCACAAGGCAAGAGCTTCCAAAAGGTCGCTTTGACCGGTACTTGCCTTTATGGTCACTCTGAGGAGAGCTCCCTCTCCCTTTTCGAGAGGGGGTTTTAAGTGGAGACTTCTTCAGGAAGATGGGTACATTTTGGGGATTTGGTACATAACGATCGTTTTGCGTCTCATGTCACCAGTGGATGTAGGAATCAAAAGCAGTTGTTGTTTGAATTAATTAATAACTAATTGTGGCGAATTTCCTTCGATTACCTCTCCAATGTTTTAAGAAAAAATTAAAGCTTACTGCTACTACGGCAAATAATAATAATAATAATAATAATAATAATAATAATAATAATAATAATAATACATACATACATACATACATACATACATACATACATACATACATACATACATACATACATACAGAAACGAAGTCTAGTTGTATTGTACTACTAAATGTCAATGGATAAAAATACGCTCCTAAAAAAAGAGAGAGACTATAGGAATAATAATATAAAGAAGAAAAGAGTGAGAACAGAAGTGTTCCTTTTCAGCGTAAAAAAATTATGTTCAAATCGAATAATTCCCCCAACCAGTGTTTTCATGAATCAATGCATTCATAGAGTTTGGAAAAAGCATAAAGACACCAGAAGTTCTCCTTTTAAAAAAAAATATTTTTTTGGACACTCTTAGAATTATATTATCAGAACTTCCGAAGACATTTTCACGGTGACATTTCCTGCACCTACTTTTAACAGAGACTTATCTCGGGTCCTTTGTGCTACTTTCTTGACTTTGGGACTTATAAAACAAACCTTTGTAATATGAAAGTTAAGGATGTCCCAATGTTATAGAATATACATGATCCGCATCTATAGGGTTTCCTGTTAGATACTCAGCAACTTGTACACACACACACACACACAATATAAATATATAAATATATATATATATTGTTACGTGTGAGGGTCTTGGTTGATCATGTATTATTCAATTTACGTAATTTTTACGGCCCTGCAAACCAAGATTACACGTAACCTGCCACTTGAAGCCAAAAGTTAACCTCAAAGACAGACGTTAATTAGCCAAAGGTCGCCAGTTAGGGTTATTAACCTTAACAAAGAATATTTGAGATGAATTTGATTTTAAACGCAACGGTTCTTCCAAACATTCGGACGCGAGGCATACAAAGCATCGAGATTTAACCTGATTTTGCTTACCCTAAATCCTAGGTATTTTACTGGAATAATGGGGTTGAAGCTAACAATATAATAATTAGGCTTAATCTAGACTTTGTAAACACATATACACTAAGTGGTGGCTGAAGGAAGAAAACAAAGAAAAAATGTGAAATACAGAAAAGTACTAGTCAATCGACGAAGCTTCAACAAGAATCGGACTTACCGTGAATGTCGAGTCGCTGCGCAAACGAGGGACCTCAGGAGTCGTATTCTGGCAGTCTTCCCAATTCACTAATTAAGATAGACGTAGGAAAGTAAAAGAATAAAGAATATCGTTCGGGCACGCACGCAGCGTCCCCCTGGTTCCGTGACCGCTGGGATCTCTCTGACCCGACCCGACCGCTTCGTTCTTCCAGAGGAGGGCTTATACCGCCCGGGCAATCCGACCTTGACAAAGGCATCGTCGAATGCATAGAATAAAGCTTAAGGGCCACCATAACTAGGGGTCATTGAGCGTAAACCCTCTCTGAGGCTTAGGTCCCTAATGCCCTAACATATTTTGTTTACAAACTTTCCAGCCTATGGGGTTAAATGCCATTTGTCTAGGCGGTGATTGTTATTTTTAAATTGCCTAGCCTACCGGGGGGCAGAGATGTTCTCTGTCGAGAAGTCAGGCTGGACTAATATTCCTACACCTAAATACATCGAGGGCGAACAGCAGTAATATTTATAAAAGCTCCCCCTTAAGAGGGCCTTCACTCCCTTTTCGGGCGTGAAGGTCTATACTAAGCAAGCTGTTCGCCTCTCGTAGGTTACTCTCCTTCCCCTGAGCAGATTAGTCCTGGTTAGCCTACCTAGCTACAGAACTACCTAACCCTAGATAGGATATGAGCTATATTCACTACTTTACCTAATTCTAATAGTACTGGAAGGTGCTCACGGTTATTATAGGCTACCTCCTACAATCAAGATGTGTTTTAGACCTAGCCTAGTGGTACATTCTATGATATTCCCTAGCCTAACCTATCCTAACCCGACCAGTAGCACCAACATAAGAGTTAATATTCTAACTAAATTACAACATGGTTTATGTTTAATACAATTAAAATTTACTAGTTAATTCATGAGGGTTGCCTCATATGATAAATGGGTGCCTCACTGAGGTCTTAGGCCATGCGTGTCACGAGCATCGTGGCTCGTTTCACAATAGTTAAGATTACTGAAATTAGTTAGGCTACTTACATGATTACTGCGGCTCGGTGGTAAGTGGAAAGAACAAGGTTACTAAATTGATGTACTGTACTTTAAGGTGGCCTAGGCTAGGTACAAATAAAGGAAGAGATCACACTGGCTACCTTCTCTGGGCAAGGGGCCAGGATCACTCTTAGATGTTAGGGCACTGTGCCGAGAGGGCACTAGTGCCAGGAGGAGCTTATAGCTCGGCAACTACTGGGCTCTCTTCCGCCCCTTCTTCTTCTTCTTCGGTTTCCTCCAAGGCCTATCAGTAGCTGGCCTAGCAGGTGATGAGAGCACCGACTCCGGGGACAGGCCAGAAGGGCTAGCGGGCGCGAAGTCAGGGGCAACTGCAAAAGCTGCGGGAGGACTCCCTACTCCGGCTGCTGCGACAACCGGAGCGAGAGCGATCTCGACTTCTGCGTCCGAGGATGCCAGTTCCTGGTCTTCCAAGGGAGGGGTACCATTTCGATCCTCCAGGGGTTCATCCCCTGGAGTCAAATTTTGCAAAGAAGAAGGTTCGGGTGCTGGAGGCTCTCCAGTCGCGATGATCAACTGCATGGGGAATCCTAAATCTCCCGGAGGAGGATTCGCCTCATGATTTAGACCCGGCATGGGGGCCTTTTCCATTGGTAGCTCAACGTCCGGGACGGACGGAGTCTGGCACTGCTCAGTGCTCGCAAGTGGCACTGGCAGCAGTTGAGGGTCAGGCATGCCTGATGAGGGTCCGGAGGTGCAATACCTCTCGGACGACTTGTGGTTGGCTGCGGCAGAGATTCCTGCCCCAGCAGGAGATCGTAGCCTCTCGGTGAGTTTTGTTGGGGCGTCCGCTGGGCGTTGCTTGCTTGGGCAGCCCTCCCAATTTGTGGAGTGGTCTGCCCGCTTGCACGTCCTGCAGCGGTACTGCTCCTCCTGAATCTCTCTTCGCGGAGGAGGACCTCTTGGTGGGCCAGCCCTTCGCGATTGGAGAGGGCTAGGCCTGAAAGGTTGGTTTGGGTGCCCCTTCCGCGGACCACTTTGGTGGGCGGAAGGTGGAGGTTTGTCATTTTGAGTTTACAACTGGGGCCTCCGTGGAGGAGGTAACGTGGCTGCGGAGTGGCGTTGGTGACGGGCTTCGCAGAGAAGATCCCGACCCAACAAGAAGGCCACTCCGGGCCGAATTCCACCTACCACGCCAAGGCGGTGGGGTATCGTGCCCCAAGGTGTCATAACCTGGAGTTGAACAGTAGGAACGGTGATGGTGTGGCCCTCTATCCACTTCATTTCCCACCGGGTTTCTTCGTCAACCATGGCACCTGGCTGGCACTTGGGCCCTAGTGATCAGGCTAATGTCTGCCGCAGTGTCTACTGTGACCGGAAGGGTCACTGGCAGGCTAGTGCTCTGAAGAGGGCCACCGAGATGAACTGGGTTTCCAGTCTCTCGGGGTAAAGGATCCGGTGCGGACCAGCAGCAGAAAATGAAGTGCTGATTAGGTTGACAAATTTGGTGGTGGGGACATGATGTGGACAGGCCGGAGATCCAGCATTGTAGTGGCTAGCAGCCCCACAGGATTTGCACGGGCCTTTTGGATGGGCTCGGTGGCCTGCAGTAACTGTTGGAGGAGAGGGCTGAGCGGATGAATCGGGAGCGGAGTTCTGGCTGGTAGGGTTAGGCTGCTTATTAGTGCCGAGTTTGTATCGGCACTCAGCTTCAGCGTGGCCCCCTTCTTGCAATAGTTGCACAGGGTCTTGCTAGGCAGTCCATTCTTCGGGCGAGTGGAGTTCGAGAGGTAGGCCGGAGGGATGATTCGCTTCTGAGAGGTGCTATGCGACTGATTGAAAGTTTCCCACGAATCAGCCATGCGACAAGCTTCCATAAGTGTGGAGGGCTGTTTATCGTTAAGATATACTGCAAGGGGCCCTGGCACACATTGGAAAAGGTCTTCTAGCATGGTCCGATTGAAAAGATCCTCAAACGTCGTGCAGGCCAAGGAGTCGAACCAGGCGTACCGGACTGGGTTTTGTGACATGCCCATTCCGTCCAAGACCAGCCGACTTCCTTGGCAAGACCTCGGAACCGTTGTCTCCATTTTTCTGGGGTTATCTCGTAGGCCTTTGTAATGACTCTACGAACTTCCGCCATGTTGCCTCTCTGGCTCTTCTCCAGTGAGCGAAGCGCTGCCTTGGCTTTTCCCTCCATATGCTTGGCTAGTATTAAGGCTCTCTCCGTCTCCGTGGTGCTGTAGTTATCGAAAAGAGCCTCGATCTCCTCCAGCCATGCTTCTGGCTCGTCCTCAGTCCACTTGGGGACTAGGGAATTGATGCTCGAAATTGGAGCGTTTGATGCAGCAGGTGTAGGACTGGAGGCTTGATGGCTAGCCATAGCTTCGGCATTCTCCATTTTCGCTCTCTCAAGCTCGAGCTCCTTCTCCTTTAGGGCTAACTCAGTTTCCTTGCAGGCTAACTCATGCTGTCTTCTTCTTTCTTCTCTTTCCTCTTGATATTGCCTTTGCTCGGCTTCATACACCTTCTTCTTCATTCTTCTTCATACTTCCTCTGCTCGAGTCTTTCTTCCTTCTCCGCTTGGCCAAGTCGTCCACTTGCTCCTTAACCCAGGTGGTAAGTTCCGAGCCGGTGAGACCTGCCGCCGTCCCCAGCCCCAGGAAAGTTTTATAATGCTCTGCTGCCATGGTTCTGGTGGGGAAGGGCGTCTAACCGGGTCGACTGGGCGTACTTGGGCAGCGAGGAAGTGTCTCTTCAATGACGTGGCACCCTTTCAAAAGGTGGCACTGTAGTTTGGGTGTGCCATGTACAGGTCACACTGGTGGCACTCAGTATCCCTAGGCACTGGTGCAGGTTAGGTCCCAGAAGAACCTTCTCTTCTGTGTTCCCTTTTGTTTTCTTTAGTGGCACTTATGGTGCCAATGTGTTCCTAGGGACCCTCTACTGGAGTCCAACTAGGCTATATGGGAGGAAAGGCACTCTACACCCCCTGCAGAGTGCAACAATCGAATGAGAGAGAAAGGGAAGGTAAAAGAGAGAGAGAGAGAGAGAGAGAGAAAAGTAAGCTATTCAAGTGATGACAGTGCTGCAAATTATTGGCACTGTGGAATAAAGTGAATTTTTTTTTTTTTTTTTTTTTAAAGATCCTCGTGAGTGGCTGGTCCCAGTACCGGCCCCAGTGCTGGCCCCTTCTTTTTCAGAGGGTGAAAACTACTGTTTGCTTCGGTCTGGATAGCAGGCCTCACTCGTGACCGACAGTTTATCACTGTATCGTAATTACTCTTAACTTGTCCTCATCTATTGTGGGACAGAGGTGTTTCTTTCATTTGGTTTATTGTATTCTGAATTAATTAGCCTAGTGTAGTGGGCGTTCTTTCTTTGAAGAGGGTCACGTACACTTAGGTTAGGAATGCTTACTTGAATAGGAAGAGAGAGAGAGAGAGAGAGAGAGAGAGAGAGAGAGAGAGAGAGAGAGATTTTCAATCAGCGAATTTCTTGCTGCTTGAGAACATGTAAACAAAGATTTTATACATGCACAATGGCATGGATCTTAATAAAATGATATAGATGCGTCGTCTTGACTTCCTTAGGGATTACTTTATTATCTTAATTTTCCTGGGAGCCGACGTCACAAAAGTTTATCGTAAAATTTTAAATTTTCTTTATATGATTTTATAGTAGGTATTCGTATAGGAACTTGTTATTACTCCTAACTAAGGCCTATCTTTCCCTGCCTAAATTATCTTTTTGTTTTTCTAGCTAAGATATTGGAGGTGGGTTCTACTGAAAAAAAAAAAATATATATGACCCCAAAAGTGGCTGGGAGCAGAGTCAGAGGTCACAATAACAAGGTCTTTGAGATGGCGGCCAAGGTCCCGTTAGGCCTAAATTTCAAAACAACCTCTGGCGGCGAAGGAACACCAAAATGGCCGTTCTCTCACAAACAGTTCGAACAATTTCAAAACAATCGCGCGAACACGGCGGAGGAATCCAAGATGGCGGGTATTTTCTTTTCAAACAAATTCAAAACAACGCAACAAATGCAGGTATCCAGATTTTACTTTAAATATACCAATCATGCATAGCGTTTTACGTTACGGATGGAAAACTAAATTACCAAACAACTTTGTCTTTTGTTATCGTATTCTCACCCGGACATTAAACAAAGAATGAAAAGAGAAATGCTAGCCTGCCTGCGTAAATTTACGTTGTTGAACGGTACCTTTATTGTAAAATTACTATTTCAGTTCGTTTGCTACTTCACTGACACGGTTTTGAATGATTCCCGCTATATGCAAACAATAACGATCGGAATTGCCGACGCGATTTCTAAATTACTTTGTGTATATGAACTGGGCTCCGCCGGCCTTTGCGATTCGTTTCGGAACGACTTAGTAATGCCCTTGTCTTAACGTTACAAATTATGATTCTCTGCTCTCGAGTTGCACCCTTTCCTACGCTAATTCTCGCTACACTTGTTATTATAACTATTCTCTTTACTGCTTATTATTATGCCTGGTTCCTTGTTTGGAAGAATGAAATGGAGTTCGATATCTGACTTTTATTTTTGGAATTAATGTAATTTTAATTTCCTTTTCTCCAGATTCTTTCTCTAAAATGTACTTTAGATTCTACGCAAGGTCGCCAATGTTACGTGTGAGGGTCTTGGTTGATCATGTATTATTCAATTTACGTAATTTTTACGGCCCTGCAAACCAAGATTACACGTAACCTGCCACTTGAAGCCAAAAGTTAACCTCAAAGACAGACGTTAATTAGCCAAAAGGTCGCCAGTTAAGGGTTATTAACCTTAACAAAGAATATTTGAGATGAATTTGATTTTAAACGCAACGGTTCTCCCAAACATTCGGACGCGAGGCATACAAAGCATCGAGATTTAACCTGATTTTGCTTACCCTAAATCCTAGGTATTTTACTGGAATAATGGGGTTGAAGCTAACAATAAAATAATTAGGCTTAATCTAGACTTTGTAAACACATATACACTAAGTGGTGGCTGAAGGAAGAAAACAAAGAAAAAATGTGAAATACAGAAAAGAACTAGTCAATCGACGAAGCTTCAACAAGAATCGGACTTACCGTGAATGTCAGTCGCTGCGCAAACGAGGGACCTCAGGAGTCGTATTCTGGCAGTCTTCCCAATTCACTAATTAAGATAGACGTAGGAGAGAAAGTAATAAAGAACAAAGAATATCGTTCGGCACGCACGCAGCGTCACCCTGGTTCCGTGACCGCTGGGATCTCTCTGACCTGACCTCGCTTCGTTCCGCCAGAGGAGGGCTTATACCGCCCGGGCAATCCGACCTTGACAAAGGCATCGTCGAATGCATAGAATAAAGCTTAAGGGCCACCATAACTAGGGTCATTGAGCGTAAACCCTCTCTGAGGCTTAGGTCCCTAATGCCCTAAGCATATTTTGTTTACAAACTTTCCAGCCTATGCGGCGCCATTTGTCTAAGGCGGTGATTGTTATTTTTAAATTGCCTAGCCTACCGGTGGGGCAGAGATGTCCTCTGTCTCAGTCAATCGGACTAATATTCCTACACCTAAATACATCGAGGGCGAACAGCAGTAATATTTATAAAAATATATATATATATATATATATATATATATATATATATATATATATATATATATATATATATATATATATATATATATATATATATATATATATATATATACATATACATACATATATATATATATACACACACACATATATATATATACATATATATATATATATATATATATATATATATATATATATATATATATATATATATATATATATATATGTATGTGTGTATTACGAGAATGTATAGAATAATGTGTGTGTGTGTGTATGTGAGCGTGTGTATGTGTGTTATAGATGTTCACAGCTCCTATAGAATAAATAGTATATAGATATGAGCCATTGAAATGTATGTCATACGATCCTTGATGGAATGTGCGACAGTGTCAAGCATGTTTAAGAAAATATCTTGGGGCGAGATGAACACTCGTGTCAGCGTATACCAGGCTGTTTGTAAACTGCAGTTCTCGAGATGAGCGACAGGAATTTGGGGTCTTGGAAATCTAGGTGCTTCACGTAGACCCGAGTGCTGGCCCTATTGACCTGTATCATGTCACGAGATCTCCACGTCACGAGGGAGTGGCAGGAGAATGTTCTAGAATCATGAGTGCGTGCGTAAGTCCGCTCGAAAAGGAGGTCATTGATGGGCAATAAATTGTGATCTCGAGTGCAGATAGGGATTCGGGCCGTGACTTGAATTGGTGAATGCGCTGGCTAGGTGAGGAGGACGCTAGGCTTTTGCCAGTAAAGGTGAGCACGTGATCTTTTCATTTAACAATGCCCGATTGGACATTGAGTTAATTGTGTACTCTTTTGATTTCATCGACATTTTATTACTGAATATTTTTCCTCTTTATTGTCTTGTATATTTACCATGTATAACCTTTGGGATGTTTTGGGTGACTTTGGTAAAATGAAAATTCTCCCATTTATGCATTTATGTCCTTATGTCTTTATGTCTTTGTGCTTTATTTTAAAGGTGACCTTTTGTTTCAGATGGATTTGTTAGTGGTCACATGTTGAGGGAATTTCTGACATATAACTATGACTTCGGTCATGACAGACTTTGACATTAATTTTGGGAAATCTAATTGACTGGTGTCAAAATGTATTTACCAGTCCGAGAGTTTGATTTTTCATTTACTTTTTTGCCAGAAGTTAAGGACAGTCTTTGACCTTCTCTTCTTTAATTTTGCTCTTGTTTTGTCATATTAAGTTTGGGAATAAAAACTGTATTTTGGTAGAACACGAGTTTCGTCTAGCCTTGATCTAATTTGAACTATGACATGAGAGAGAGAGAGATTGACTTCGATGAGCAGGGATGATGGTGTTGACTTTGCAGGTAGGTTGTCGCTTGTGCCT